>NC_047103.1:63895308-64091307 GCF_902500255.1 Thalassophryne amazonica
AGATGTGTGTGCATCATTCCACAGACCCCGAGATGACCATGTTTGTGACATCAAATGGCTGTAATCATCATGAGCTGCAACAAAATCTACTCTGATCCACTAGCTACATATAGAAACATTTATTATGAAAGAGGTAAAAAGAAGAAAAAAAAAAAACACTGTAAACCATTAGTGTTCCATTTACAATTTTTGGACCAACCTGCTGAGAGAATAGCGCACGGAGTTATGGGGTCAAAACAGCAAGAATGGTGACAAAGACCAATTTCAGTTTGCACAGGAGTCAAGAGTTAAAGTTGCTTTAATTTTGGTAAAAAAAAATGTAAAAAGTGGTGCAAATTACTGGCTGAAGCAATAGGATTAATAAATGGAATAGTTTTGACTGTGCTGAATGCTTGGTCTGCAAAGTAAAGGTCAAACAATCTTGACACCCATTGGAGTCTATGACGTGACAAAGCATGACATGGTGAAAACTATTTTTTTTAAAACCGTATTAACTCAACCAATAATTAGCATCAGAGTTTATCCAAATTGGAGCAACTTTAACTTTTGACCCCTGTACAAACTGAAATTGACCTCTGTCACCGTTGTTGCTGTTTTTACCCCATATTAACTTTCAGTCATAGATAGTCCAAACTATACCTTTTTGGAATCTATGTTCAGACAAATAATGTGATATAGTTTTCAAGACAGCTATCATACATTTTTGTGTAGGTCATGGCACACTGAGGCTGGATTCTAAGGTGTCATTTAGTTCCCTTAAGTTGTACTGAAAACCTGCTTGGTCGATGGACTATGGACCCGTCCCTGAAATCTGGGGAATAGGTTGCATTCCTGCAGTGGAAACAGGCCTTGGTACTTCTTTGGACTATCCACCCACACAGCAAAGCATTTGTAGACATTCTGAAATCTGAAGTTGTGATCGCGGCGTTTCCAATTTTAGATATTTTATACCCTAAACATTAAGTAAATAAACTCCAATAATGAAAAATAACTCACCCTTCAATCATGCTCAGACCTTCTAGGTTATCATAGTTACTGCCACCTTGTTTTCTTTGTTGGGATTTTTTTTTGTTTGTTTTTCCTTTTATAATCTTTAAATACACTTTGCAGTGTAGTGGGACCAAGAGTAGCACCATCTCAGCATACCCACCAAATCCAGCAGCTCTGCACCACCCTTGTGAACTCGTGTGTTATACGGACGTAGGCACACAGAGCTAAAATGGCTAAACTAAATCAACAAGGAACATAGCTACTGGGGAACAAACCCAGCTAAGCTTGAGAGATAGAGTAGAGCTGTCAGCACTACTTTCCCTGCAGACACTGGAACTTTCCTCAGACTCAGTCCAAAGATAGGGTTTGATGGTAATGGTTACATACACTTCATAATGCAAAATCTTGGACACATCATCAGTGATAGTACCTGGGGTCATGGGGGGTTTCGGGTCTTTCAACTTCAGGCCCACTGCTTGTCCCTCCTGATCCACAGCCACCGTGAAGCTCTCTCTGCAGCCTCGAATGCTGCAGTGATGGCCTTTCTCTTGCGTGCTCCGGTGATACCCAAGAGGCTATAGGCCTTGCAGAGTGACTTTCCTGCAAAGCCCCTTACTCCAACTTCGACGGGAAGGCACCTCGCATGCCACCCCCGTCTGCAACACTCCTCCACCAGCTCAGCATACTTCTCCCTCTTCCTCTCACTGGCTTCCTCCATTCTCTCCTCCCAGGGCACTGTAAGCTCCAGCATAATAACCTGCTTAGATGACTCTGAAAACAGAACGATGTCTGGTCTAAGACTGGTTTCCAAGAAAGCGAAGCTGTTTCCCCAGGTCCACCCTCAACTGCCAGTCCTTCCCTGCACCAAGGAGACCTGTCTGGGCCTTCGGTCAGGCGAGTGGTTGTTCTCCAGCTTGCACAAACGAGATTTGCTGCCTTAATGGTTTCAATCTCTCGCACTGGACGATAGCAGTATTGATGGACTCAGCAACTACTTTCAGCACCTGGTCATGGCGCCAACGATAGCGACCATCCCCCAGCGCTCTGGGGCAGCTGCTGAGGATGTGCTCCAGAGTTCCTCTCCCCTGGCACAAGGGGCATGCTGAGGTATCAGCCTTGCCCCAAGTGAAAAGGTTCGACGGGCTGGGTAGGACATCATAAACTGACTAGATTAAGAATTTAATGCAGTAGGGTTCTGCCTTCCACAACCCCAGCCAAGAGATCTTCCTCTCTATGGCTCCCTCCCATCTGGTCCATGCGCCCTGTTGTCTCCATCCCACCATCTGGCTTGCATGCTGCTCCTCAACCCCAGCTCTCACTTCGCGTTGAACCAGGTCCTGCCTTACCTTGCCCTCAGTTTTGTTATAGTGGATTGTTGGGATAGTACCCAGGCCCGCCCGGCCGATTGCCAAAGAACCCACAAGCTCCTTGTGACGCAGCCGTGCTTCTGCCTGGTCCACAGCTTCCTGTGCCTTCCACTTTCTGCCAATCCTCACCTCAATACCTGCTTGGGATACTTTCATGTCCTTAGAATCCCTATACTGGAGCACCTCTCTTGCTCTGATAACCCTAAACTCCTCAGTAAGGCTTTTGATAGGGAGCATCAGGTTGGTCTTATTGCCGTAAAGGGCAATGCTGCTCAGGCTTCGAGGTAAGCCCAACCAACGACGCAGACGGCTGCTGATCCTCCTCTCAAACCCTTCCACCGTAGAGATGGGAAACTCATACACGAGCAATGGCCACAGTATTCTAGGCAGGATGCTATGCTGGTATAACCACACCTTGAATTTACCCGGAAGACCTGACTTGTCGACTGTTGTCAGCCAACTCTCTAATTGTTCATTAGTTGCCCTAATGGAGGCGGCATCCTTTAGGGAGCAGTCAAAGGTTTTTCCAAGGCTCTTCACAGGTTTCTCTGTGACAGATGGTATACAGGTACCTCCTAGACAGAAGTGGAACCGATCAGTCACCTTCTTTCTCTTCAGGACCAGTGACCTGGATTTTTCTGGCTTAAAGCGCATCCGAGCCCAAGTGGTTAACCTTTCCAAACCTTGGAGGATCCCTCTGCACCCAGGAACTGACACTGTTGTTACTGTCAGGTCATCCATGAATGCCCTGATAGGAGGCTGCCAGATCCCAGACTTAGTTTGGGGGGCTCTACATTCCGGCTCGGCAGACTTGACTAGCATGTTCATGGCCAGGGCAAAGAGTATCACTGAAATAGTACATCCCATGATAATCCCTTTCTCCAGCCGATGATACTCTGATGTAACTGTGCCAGAAGTGAACCTTAAGTTAAAGCTATTATAATAATCCATAATGAGGACTTTGATGTTGCTCGGGACGTGGTGCCTCTCCAATGCCGCCTCCACTAGCTTGTGAGGTATGGAACAATACGCATTGACTAAGTCCAACCATAGTACCGCCAGGTTTCCTTTCCCTTCTCGGGCCTCTCTAATCAGTTGTGTTACCACACCACTGTGTTCCAGGCATCATGGAAACCCTGGGATCCCCCCCTTTTGCACTGAGGTGTTGATGTACTGATTCTTCAGGAGATAGACTGACAGCCGCTGGGAGAGGATACTGAAAAATATCTTCCCCTCAACGTTAAGCAGTGAGATGGTTCTAAACTGCTCAATGGTGGTTGACCTCTCCTCCTTTGGAACCCAAACCCCTTCTGCGGATCTCCACTGTTGGGCCACCTTACCCCTCCTCCAGATCACCCTCAAGATCCTCCACAGGTGCCGCAGGAGCTTGGGGCACCTTTTATACACCAAGTAAGGTACCCCATTGGGTCCAGGTGCTGACCTGGACCTGGCAGCCTTGACAGCAGCTTGGATTTCTTTCAAACTAGGTATTTTGATGTTAAAGGCAGTCATCGGAACATGCGGATTAATCAGGCCTCTGCATTCACCCAAGTCCTCCTCCCGGCCTGCATCACTATAGGTATTATGGAGATATAAGTCTACCTCCTCCTTTGAGCATATAAGGTGGCCACTACGTTTTTGACCTAGCAACTGTTTGGCACACCCAAACGGGTTTGCCAGAAAGGCAGCACGTCTCTTGGCTCTCTCTGGCCCGCCTCCTGTGCCATTCTGCTTGCCGGAGGGTCAACAACCTCTTCCTAAGAAGACCTCGAAGTTCTACCAATCCTAACTTCTCGTCCTCACTTGCTCCCTTAAACTGCCTCTTCAGGAGTCGTAGTTCCTGGCGTAGCTGTGAGATCTTTTCTGCCCTGCGGTTCTTGGAGTACTGGTTTGTAATGACTATTTTCTGCCAACCCAAACCTTTCCGTGGCGATACTGATGATCACAGTTGCCATCGTTTGGAGTTTCCTATCTGCCCCTCCCCTCATGGTAGCTTCCAGGATACCATCAACATCGTCATCAAATTTCCGCCACTCGTACCCCTTACTAGCTGGAGGCCACTTGACCCGCCGATGATGTGGAATGCATGAAGCTTGAACTCCATGAGCTTGGAGGTTCTGGGATCTGTGGGATGACTCCTGGCCCGGCTCCTCCTGCGTCTCACCAAGGCCCTCTGGAGCACAGGGGTTCTGGCCGCTATGGGATAATCCCCGGCCTAGTTCCTCCTGCGTCTCTGAGGCTATTCCTTGAGCACTGCTCAAACTGTACATTCTTCAAACATCCCATCTTGGTCTGATGAATCTTCAGACCCCGTGGGTTTTTGCAGCTCTTACCATATACGCATACGGCATTCGTTGTCACTTGTCCATTTGCATAGGTCGTTACCTGGTTATCCGTCCGTTTGGGGTACTCATTCTCCACCCCTCTCGGGCTCCCCTGGGGGTATGTCTCTTTGGGACTTTTCGTAGCTAAATTGGGTTCTTCCTCTCAGGAGATGCAGGTTGGTTGCTAGCCCTTCCTGCCCCGTTTGCCGTCTTTCCGCGCTGTCTGCTGTCTCTCCAAGCTGTCACCACTCTGTTCATGGTCGTCAACCAGTCTATTCCTGGCTGTCACTGGCCTTGCCAGAACGACATAATGGTTACATACATACATTGTTAATTCTACATCAGTAGGATCTGCAGTTTCTGTGATGCCTTGCACAAACACACAATGTCTAGTCAGTGTTTGAACAGGCTGGTGATACTCAGTACAAAAAGCTGTAACTGTTCATGTGGGCAGCTCCTGCAATTTCTAAAGTTTTCATCTATCTATAAAGCAAGAAATGTCTGTGTGTGGGTAGGTGGCTCGCATATCTCTCCGACTATCAGTTCGGCCTCGGCTTTCGGACATGGCACAATGATTTGCATTATTTATAATGAAACCTTTGGGGATTCATTTTTAAAACCTTTATTTTGATTAACATGGTAACATTCATACTTCCAAGATGGCATGGCTCGTTGATATTACTGGTAGCAAAGTTAAACAACATCAGATAATTCATGTTGCTCGCACGTTTCACAATAAAACGTTTAATGCCAGCATCCCAGCAAATATTATTACTGTAAAAGGCATGCTGTCAGTGTTCCTTGCGACTGAGTTTAACTTGACAGAACTAAGGAGACATTAGCTAAAATCAGCTTTTTGATAACACCAACAAATTTCCTACAATTTGTACAACGTTTCATTAAGTACATAAGCTGAATAAAATCTTATATTTGCTGTGAGTTCAATTAAAAATAACTCTGTTCAGGAGGTAGGATACTGATTTGCTGTTTCAAATATTCTAAAAGTTGTTTAATTTTGTCTGACTCTTTTTCAAATAACCTGTTTAATAGGAATTCTATTATTTTCATGTAATTGATAATAAAACAGATTTTTTTTTAAATAATATGAACTACTATATTCAAATAATAATATAACATAAGTACACCTCTTTCTACATCCCACCTTCAAACACAGCCTCATACAACCATCTACTAGCTTCCAATTTTCTAAGGGAATACAAATTTCCTAAAGGCACTGCAATAACAATCAAACAACTGATACACATGTTGTACTGTTTAGGTGATCAAAATCCAGCCCAAAGCTGGATTTGGCTGATGAAGAGAAAACATTTTTTGTGATAACAGTATTACATCAATAGAAAGCAGGCAGAGATCAAAATGACTGTTTCCAGATTACATAGTCACTGAAATGAAACCACTGTAAAAACAGACATATTTTATCCTGCAGACTAAATGCATTCACTACAACACCCTGAGAATGAATGACTACCTCTAAACCTGACAAAAGACAAAATCATGATGTGTCAAAATACCAATTAATGTGTGACTCAACCTGAATGGAATTCCAAACACAGCAACAACAGGATGATGAGTCACTGATGTGTGTGTGTGTGTGTGTCTGACACAGAGGCTCTGCAGTGTCAAATATGCTCTACTGAGTGACCATGTGACTGAGGGAATTCCAGCATCAGATAATCACTGAGGCAACACAATATGCGATGAAGTCACAGATTGTACTGTAAAAGCGACTGTCGACATGTGCACATGATCATCATGAAACCTGTTGTTTCACAAGACAGGTCACGCAGGTGTGAGTGTAGACAACAGTAAAAAAGACAAAATTCAAATATGCAAAAGAGGTGGAATTTATGAGGGATTTTTCACCACCAAAAAATAATCGTTAGTTGTTTGAAGAGTTGCCTGCAGCATCTCAATGTTGCAAGAAAGCAAAATGGAAAGAAAGAAAAGAAAAATCCTCTGCAGTGTTACATAACTCTACAGCTTACTAGTTCCAAGAGTCAAAGCAAAAAAAAAAAAATAAATAAAATTTAACCATTTCCTCCAGTACTGACATAATACCCAAGTAGTAGAGTCATGAAAACCACTTAGTTAAAAACTCTGCAATAGCATGAAGGTGGGGGCAAACTTAGACTTGTTTAAGATCAATGAATAGGGGACTGCTTCAAGGCAGGCAAATGACTTTCTTTAAGCCGTGGTCACAACCCGCCGTACTTGCACGTGCGTGCAGTCTACTTGCAAAAACGTGGGCTAAATTTGGAGATCCGTACTTCGTAAGTACTGCCTCAGTACGAATTTAGGAGCACGCAGACACGCCGTAGAGGTTTTAGTGCATGCAGAACTTTCGCTGCAGTCAGGCTGCGGATTCACCAGTAGTACAGATGACACACATTGTGAGTACTACCTCAGTACGGATTCAAAGCAGCACAATTTCATTCAATTACTATTGAATTAACCAAATCCATACGTATACACCAAGTAAGGTACCCCATTGGGTCCAGGTGCTGACCTGGACCTGGCAGCCTTGACAACAGCTTGGATTTCTTCCAAACTAGGTATTTTGATGTTAAAGGCAGTCATCGGAACAGGCGGATTAATCAGGCCTCTGCATTCACCCAAGTCCTCCTCCCGGCCTGCATCACTATAGGTATTATGGAGATATAAGTCTACCTCCTCCTTTGAGCATATAAGGTGGCCACTACGTTTTTGACCTAGCAACTGTTTGGCACACCCAAACGGGTTTGCCAGAAAGGCAGCACGTCTCTTGGCTCTCTCTGGCCCGCCTCCTGTGCCATTCTGCTTGCCGGAGGGTCAACAACCTCTTCCTAAGAAGACCTCGAAGTTCTACCAATCCTAACTTCTCGTCCTCACTTGCTCCCTTAAACTGCCTCTTCAGGAGTCGTAGTTCCTGGCGTAGCTGTGAGATCTTTTCTGCCCTGCGGTTCTTGGAGTACTGGTTTGTAATGACTATTTTCTGCCAACCCAAACCTTTCCGTGGCGATACTGATGATCACAGTTGCCATCGTTTGGAGTTTCCTATCTGCCCCTCCCCTCATGGTAGCTTCCAGGATACCATCAACATCGTCATCAAATTTCCACCACTCGTACCCCTTACTAGCTGGAGGCCACTTGACCCGCCGATGATGTGGAATGCATGAAGCTTGAACTCCATGAGCTTGGAGGCTCTGGGATCTGTGGGATGACTCCCGGCCCGGCTCCTCCTGCGTCTCACCAAGGCCCTCTGGAGCACAGGGGTTCTGGCCGCTATGGGATAATCCCCGGCCTAGTTCCTCTTGCGTCTCTCTGAGGCTATTCCTTGAGCACTGCTCAAACTGTACATTCTTCAAACATCCCATCTTGGTCTGATGAATCTTCAGACCCCGTGGGTTTTTGCAGCTCTTACCGTATACGCATACGGCATTCGTTGTCACTTGTCCATTTGCATAGGTCGTTACCTGGTTATCCGTCCGTTTGGGGTACTCATTCTCCACCCCTCTCGGGCTCCCCTGGGGGTATGTCTCTTTGGGACTTTTCATAGCTAAATTGGGTTCTTCCTCTCAGGAGATGCAGGTTGGTTGCTAGCCCTTCCTGCCCCGTTTGCCGTCTTTCCGCGCTGTCCGCTGTCTCTCCAAGCTGTCACCACTCTGTTCATGGTCGTCAACCAGTCTATTCCTGGCTGTCACTGGCCTTGCCAGAACGACATAATGGTTACATACATACATTGTTAATTCTACATCAGTAGGATCTGCAGTTTCTGTGATGCCTTGCACAAACACACAATGTCTAGTCAGTGTTTGAACAGGCTGGTGATACTCAGTACAAAAAGCTGTAACTGTTCATGTGGGCAGCTCCTGCAATTTCTAAAGTTTTCATCTATCTATAAAGCAAGAATTGTCTGTGTGTGGGTAGGTGGCTCGCATATCTCTCCGACTATCAGTTCGGCCTCGGCTTTCGGACATGGCACAATGATTTGCATTATTTATAATGAAACCTTTGGGGATTCATTTTTAAAACCTTTATTTTGATTAACATGGTAACATTCATACTTCCAAGATGGCATGGCTCGTTGATATTACTGGTAGCAAAGTTAAACAACATCAGATAATTCATGTTGCTCGCACGTTTCACAATAAAACGTTTAATGCCAGCATCCCAGCAAATATTATTACTGTAAAATGCATGCTGTCAGTGTTCCTTGTGACTGAGTTTAACTTGACAGAACTAAGGAGACATTAGCTAAAATCAGCTTTTTGATAACACCAACAAATTTCCTACAATTTGTACAACGTTTCATTAAGTACATAAGCTGAATAAAATCTTATATTTGCTGTGAGTTCAATTAAAAATAACTCTGTTCAGGAGGTAGGATACTGATTTGCTGTTTCAAATATTCTAAAAGTTTTGTTTAATTTTGTCTGACTCTTTTTCCAATAACCTGTTTAATAGGAATCCTATTATTTTCATGTAATTGATAATAAAACAGATTTTTTTTTAAATAATATGAACTACTATATTCAAATAATAATATAACATAAGTACACCTCTTTCTACATCCCACCTTCAAACACAGCCTCATACAACCATCTACTAGCTTCCAATTTTCTAAGGGAATACAAATTTCCTAAAGGCACTGCAATAACAATCAAACAACTGATACACATGTTGTACTGTTTAGGTGATCAAAATCCAGCCCAAAGCTGGATTTGGCTGATGAAGAGAAAACATTTTTTGTGATAACAGTATTACATCAATAGAAAGCAGGCAGAGATCAAAATGACTGTTTCCAGATTACATAGTCACTGAAATGAAACCACTGTAAAAACAGACATATTTTATCCTGCAGACTAAATGCATTCACTACAACACCCTGAGAATGAATGACTACCTCTAAACCTGACAAAAGACAAAATCATTATGTGTCAAAATACCAATTAATGTGTGACTCAACCTGAATGGAATTCCAAACACAGCAACAACAGGATGATGAGTCACTGATGTGTGTGTGTGTGTGTCTGACACAGAGGCTCTGCAGTGTCAAATATGCTCTACTGAGTGACCACGTGACTGAGGGAATTCCAGCATCAGATAATCACTGAGGCAACACAATATGCGATGAAGTCACAGATTGTACTGTAAAAGCGACTGTCGACATGTGCACATGATCATCATGAAACCTGTTGTTTCACAAGACAGGTCACGCAGGTGTGAGTGTAGACACAACAGTAAAAAAGACAAAATTCAAATATGCAAAAGAGGTGGAATTTATGAGGGATTTTTCACCACCCAAAAATAATCTGTTAGTTGTTTGAAGAGTTGCCTGCAGCATCTCAATGTTGCAAGAAAGCAAAATGGAAAGAAAGAAAAGAAAAATCCTCTGCAGTGTTACATAACTCTACAGCTTACTAGTTCCAAGAGTCAAAGCAAAAAAAATAAAATAAATAAAATTTAACCATTTCCTCCAGTACTGACATAATACCCAAGTAGTAGAGTCATGAAAACCACTTAGTTAAAAACTCTGCAATAGCATGAAGGTGGGGGCAAACTTAGACTTGTTTAAGATCAATGAATAGGGGACTGCTTCAAGGCAGGCAAATGACTTTCTTTAAGCCGTGGTCACAACCCGCCGTACTTGCACGTGCGTGCAGTCTACTTGCAAAAACATGGGCTAAATTTGGAGATCCGTACTTCGTAAGTACTGCCTCAGTACGAATTTAGGAGCACGCAGACACGCCGTAGAGGTTTTAGTGCATGCAGAACTTTCGCTGCAGTCAGGCTGCGGATTCACCAGTAGTACAGATGACACACATTGTGAGTACTACCTCAGTACGGATTCAAAGCAGCACAATTTCATTCAATTACTATTGAATTAACCAAATCCATACGTAGGCAGTACGGATTACGGCACTCACCACATACTATGGAGGCCGACAGACTTGCATGCACAACGCAGCTTCTCACTTAAACTTGCACTATTTCCAAACCTCAGCAACACACTCCACAGCTTCAGTCTGTTAACTAGCTGTAACTGAGACAAGTAAACACTCGTACAACTGACCGCTGCAGGCTGGACATGCATCGCCGACGCCGAAAAACACCTGCCGCTCCGGTACTGCTCATAAAAAAGAAAAGTGACCCCACACACACACAGCTTTATTGTCAACTCTCTATCGTTACACTCCTAGAGACGTGCGTTGAACATACTCCCTCCCTCCTCTTGCTACTGCCTCCGTATGTTTTCACAAAAACGTAGTGGCCGTGGCATCCGCAGAAAACGTACGGCGAAAAAAAAAAACGCATGGTGGGTTGTGACCAGGGCTTTACATGAGAAAACATTTTTGAAAAAATGCTGGAAAAAAATAATGTAAACAGCTTTACCAAAAGAAATGCAAACATTAGGCATAGGTGCTGCATCCAAAAAAAAAAAATTAAACCTTATTTTATCCCACAAAAACAAATGCAGCATACGAGGAGTCATTTGGTGTAGAGAACCTTTTTGTGCATGTGTGAATTTTTTTCTTGTCCACAGTGTGCCAGTCACAAGCACCAAGCCAAAGAGTGCAGACATGTACCGTCACATGACCATCGGATTTTCATGACGGAACGACTAGAGGCCATCCACAAGCAGAAAGGACCACGTGATTGACAGAATATGGACTTTGGTCATGGATGACTATCATATCAATATCAATTTACGGAGGATGTGGAGATTAGCACAGGTTCCATTTTAATGGACGATTTGGGCATGCAGATAGAGTCGAAGCAGCAGACATTGGAAGAGATGTAACTGTCACAAAGTCCGGCAGCCACGTATACTGTTCAGCTGATTCAGATTTTCCTGGCAAAACAACGCTCCCATGATTCCTCAGACTCCCTACTATCTCACACACACGTCTCCCAGTGGCTCTGCCACTGATAGAAGTATTTCTTGAAGTTGTCATTGGAATAGTGTCCAGCTGTGCTGTCGTGTTCACATGAAGTTGTCTTTTGATTCAAATACAGTCCCTTTAAGTGTTGTTTTGAACGGCCAAAAATCAGAGAGAGCCATATCAGTAGTGTAGGAAGTTTGAACAAATTACAAGAGTGATGCGTTTGGATACGAAAGGCTGAATGAGATCTCTGCATACCCAAATCCTTCATCACCTCCCCCCCACCACCACCACACCCCACCCCAAGTCATTCCATCATGAAAATCCAGCAAAGGTACAGTACATGTCTGCAATCTGTGGCTTAGTGCTCATGACTGGTGTGTATTGTGGATTAGATAAACATTCATGCATCTGCAAGAATGTTTGCTTCAGCTCTCCACCCAGTGGTGGGTACAGCTAACCAAAACGTTAGCTTCAATAACCATTAACCCTCTGGAGTCGAACGATGCGCCAGCGCGTCAAAAGTCACATGACCTAATTAAGCAGACGTAGTACACAATCGGCTCCACTCTGAGTGTCTGTGTGAATGAGTGTTGAACGTGGAGACTTCAAATTTTGTTAATAGGCCAAGTATAACTTGAATTCTGATTAATAATTTATGCAAGTTTTTTTGGGATGATATTCTCATATTCGCTGCACATTTTGCAGACAGCTGCAGCAAAATGGCTTATTTCCTCCTTTCAGCTGAAAGAGCGAGAGGGCTGGGAAGAAACAGGACTCCTTCAACTGCAGTAGGAGAAAGGGGTATTACCATTGGTGGAAAAATCAGAAACTAACCCATCACATTCACCAACTTCACGTGGGTTTGATGACAGCGTACAGACACCATGTGGATCTGTGAGTTTGTGTGTGTGTGCGCATTTTGAGAACGGGACTTTTCCCCCAATCCACAAAATTTGGTTGCTGAGAGAAGAAAATTGTGGTGCATCAAAATAATCAGGCATCTGGAACAGTGCATCAAGTCTTTTTTTTTTTTTAACTGCATGAATACAATCGACGGAGCACGTCATGATGAAGTGGACTTTACGTTCTGGTTTGGACGAACTAGAGGAGGTGGATTCACCAATCTGTGTGCACAGATTTGCACAGTGGATCGGACTATGCACTTCTCTTCCATCGTCTCCAGGACTTGGTGTTTCTGCTTCAGCGCCGAGTCCTGGAGCAGCAGGTTGGAGACTAGGGATGGGTATTGATAAGATTTTATCGATATCGATGCCGTTATCGATTCCGCTTACCGATCCGATTCCTTATAGATTCCCTTATCGATACTTCTTGTGAATTTTCTGTGTACTAAAAGTAGGCTTTACTGGTTTTCTATGTCAACAACAAATTGGTCACTGGATCCTTGATCTCTGGACATAAATAAAAATAAACAAAATCTGTAGTTTGTCAAAAGCATTTCCTTTCAGACATTTTGGCATGAATGTCTCCGTACCTCTGAGCTGAGCTCAGCTGGCTGCTGCACATCAGCGCAGGACGTCTCGTTTTGGGAGGGAAAAAAAGTTTGGATCAACTGCAGTTTGTATTACAACGTTTTTAAAGAGGTGTCATTTGATTTAAACGGCGTTTCTCTTTGAAGTTATTAATTCCGACTGGACTCTAGCGTTCTAACTTGACTTGGCAGAGAGCCGCACAGCATTTGGAGCTGTGTGAACAGAACAGAGGACGATTCTCGTTTCTTTCTTGCAACAAGACAGGAGTCCCAGTTAGTGAGTTTAATCCGCACAAAAGTGACTCACGATTGACATATTCAGGGATGAAAGTGGTGAAAAACAAAAAAAAGCTGAAACCCAAAATTACCCCCCCAACACCACCCGCATGAAAATTTTTGAGTTCTAGAATCTCTGAAATGCAATCTGGGGCTGTTCCAGACAATAAACTGCAGTGAGTGCAGCATCCGTTTTGGTGAGGAAAAAAAATCCAAGTTTCCTTATTCACATTCATTCCAGTAGTATTCTGCTCTTACTAGGATGCAGCAGTTTTCTAGTTTGGCAGATAGTTCTGGAGGAAATCACTGAAGAATTTAATAAATTGAAAATATGGTTTGACCAAAACAAAGTGTCATTAAACTTAAATAAAACAGGAATGAAGTGGAGATGTAAGAGTCACTAGGTGTTCACAGAAAACAGTTATTTACTTCTATATGTATTTATTTATTTTCACTGTTAGTTGGTTTTATCTTTTCTGTTGTGCTTTGTTTCATCAGGTTCTTTTTGTCTCTTTCTGTAAAATTGTATTGTAGTATTATTAGGTATTATGAGTTATTACTATTGTTATTAATATATGAATAAAAATAAATTTAAAAAATTACAAGTTGACTCTTATGACACCGAACGCTGAGCCATTAATTACTGTACAGAAAACAAATGCACATAAACATGATGAGATGCGAAAAGCTTAATGCTAACTTTTACATTGAAAACGTCATAGACACGCTAACATGTTAGCATCTGTCCTGTTTTTAAGTAAAAAAAAAAAAAACACATCTATCAACTGTTTCAGAAGACCATAACAGGTCAGTTTAACATAAAAAGGTAAATATTACTCACGGACATATGCTCTTTAGGTTTTTAGCGCGGAAAAATTAAGATAAAGCGAAATAAAACAAACAATGAACCATCAAAGCAGCTTCGATCTGCGAATCACTGCTTCGATTGGTTCAAGGTTCAAAGCAAAGCCGCGCTGCAGAAACGGTTGATTACAGACCTGCTGCAGGATCTGTAATCAATGTAGAAAAATCATTTTCCTGACAAACACCCCCAAAAACAACGGCCACTCTGAAGGACCGATAAGGGAATCAGGCTGGGATTTGAACCGAGGACCTTCTGTCATAATTGTGTTAAATAAAGGACAAAAGGGACATAAGTCCTGCTCACAGACTGATTGCCAGAGACAGGACATGTCCACATCAAGTATAAACTCCAGACATCTCCACATCACTACATATCCAGTCCCTGATTGGTCATCACGATGCGACAAGATGAAAAAGGTCAGATTTTTCAACTTGGGGAAGAGGGCGATGTGACGCAACACGATATCACGCCACACACACGCTAATCGCTCAAAATCATTTCATTCGTGTCACTTTATTCGCGTCCATCGCGTCGCACAACATGGACTTTTGTGGCGCCACAACGCGTCCTTCCATAGGGATTACATGGCAACCTCTCGCCGCCGCAGGTCGCGTGGCGTCCAGTGTGAACGTGGCTTGATGGTCTTCAAAGTAAGCTGAAAAGCTAATCCGCTAACGAAAAAGTTAGCTTTGCTAATTAGCAGTTAGCGGAACTGTGCCCACCACTGTCTCCACCAAATTATACCTCAGATGCTGCATTTGTTTCCATGGGATAAAATAAGGTCACACTTTTTGGATGTACCTCGTATGAATGATGGTCCTTGTCAAGGATTTTATATAGTTCATGCTCTTATTTATTTTCTTTAGTTTATGCTTATATTATTATTTTCTTATAGTTTATGCTTATTATTTTTCCTCTGTGAAAAGAGGAGGTTTTAGAAAGAAAGACTTGTCTGCATTCTTCATGATTGAGCAAACTATTTTTCATTTTACATAAGTGCCTTATCCTGCTGTGGGAGCCGCAAGGCTCATGTCGCAGGAATGGAAGGTTCCAGCAGTCACCTTGTCCCGATATCTCCCTCTTGCAGACATGACTCATGTGTAACCTCTCCCGACTGTCCTTGTTTGTTTTTTCTCATGTTGATGAACTAAATAAAAGGCTGGGCCAGAGGAGGGGATTTTTAGGAGAGCTTTGTAGCTGAGCACTTACAAGCTGCTTCATTGTTCTCCTCCTCTGCGCAGAGCAAAAAATATATATATATTTGTCTCTGACTGGTTTCTTTTCAGTGTCTGTGCCTCTCATTTCTTTAAAAACAGGGTGCAAACCCAACAGTCCTCCACCACCCCCATTATTTTCTTCTTCTGATTATAGAAAAACCATGGCTCTGAAATTACCTCAATTCAAGTAACAATAAAATTAAGATCAACTTAAAAGTTCTTTTTTTTGGTAACTTTTGTCATACATACACTCAAAAATATAAATGCAACACTTTTGGTTTTGCTCTCATTTTGTATGAGATGAACTCAAAGATCTAAAACTTTTTCCACATACACAATATCACCATTTCCCTCAAATATTGTTCACAAACCAGTCTAAATCTGTGATAGTGAGCACTTCTCCTTTACTGAGATAATCCATCCCACCTCACAGGTGTGCCATATCAAGATGCTGATTAGACACCATGATTAGTGCACAGGTGTGCCTTAGACTGTCCACAATAAAAGGCCACTCTGAAAGGTGCAGTTTTGTTTTATTGGGGGGGGGATACCAGTCAGTATCTGGTGTGACCACCATTTGCCTCATGCAGTGCAACACATCTCCTTCGCATAGAGTTGATCAGGTTGTCAATTGTGGCCTGTGGAATGTTGGTCCACTCCTCTTCAATGGTTGTGCAAAGTTGCTGGATACTGGCAGGAACTGGTACACGCTGTCGTATACGCCGGTCCAGAGCATCCCAAACATGCTCAATGGGTGACATGTCCGGTGAGAATGCCGGCCATGCAAGAACTGGGACATTTTCGGCTTCCAAGAACTGTGTACAGATCCTTGCAACATGGGGCCGTGCATTATCCTGCTGCAACATGAGGTGATGTTCTTGGATGTATGGCACAACAATGGGCCTCAGGATCTCGTCACGGTATCTCTGTGCATTCAAAATGCCATCAATAAAATGCACCTGTGTTCTTCGTCCATAACAGACGCCTGCCCATACCATAACCCCACCGCCACCATGGGCCACTCGATCCACAACATTGACATCAGAAAACCGCTCACCCACACGACGCCACAGACGCTGTCTGCCATCTGCCCTGGACAGTGTGAACCGGGATTCATCCGTGAAGAGAACACCTCTCCAACGTGCCAAACGCCAGCGAATGTGAGCATTTGCCCACTCAAGTCGGTTACGATGACGAACTGGAGTCAGGTCGAGACCCCGATGAGGACGACGAGCATGCAGATGAGCTTCCCTGAGACGGTTTCTGACAGTTTGTGCAGAAATTCTTTGGTTATGCAAACCTATTGTTTCAGCAGCCGTCCGA
This sequence comes from Thalassophryne amazonica, assembly GCF_902500255.1. Classification (NCBI taxonomy): domain Eukaryota; kingdom Metazoa; phylum Chordata; class Actinopteri; order Batrachoidiformes; family Batrachoididae; genus Thalassophryne; species Thalassophryne amazonica. Next base: position 63,912,047 of record NC_047103.1, read on the forward strand.
GTGGCTGGACTCAGACGATCTTGGAGGTGAACATGCTGGATGTGGAGGTCCTGGGCTGGTGTGGTTACACGTGGTCTGCGGTTGTGAGGCTGATTGGATGTACTGCCAAATTCTCTAACGCCTTTGGAGACGGCTTATGGTAGAGAAATGAACATTCAATACACGAGCAACAGCTCTGGTTGACATTCCTGCATGCCAATTGCACGCTCCCTCAAATCTTGCGACATCTGTGGCATTGTGCTGTGTGATAAAACTGCACCTTTCAGAGTGGCCTTTTATTTTGGAAAGTCTAAGGCACACCTGTGCACTAATCATGGTGTCTAATCAGCATCTTGGTGTGGCACACCTGTGAGGTGGGATGGATTATCTCAGCAAAGGAGAAGTGCTCACTATCACAGATTTAGACTGGTTTGTGAACAATATTTGAGGGAAATGGTGATATTGTGTATGTGGAAAACATTTTAGATCTTTGAGTTCATCTCAAACAAAATGGGAGCAAAACCAAAAGTGTTGCATTTATATTTTTGTTGAGTGTAGATGTAGTTGGCAATCAAGCCTCTGAATGCTTTACTCGCCTTTGACATCTGGTTTGTTGGCAAGATTTTTTTTTTTTTTCCGTTAATTATTCTGAACATGGAACAGTGATCTAGGAATTCTGTTTGTTCAAAGCAGCAACGAAATAAAGCTAATAATAAGTCCCTTAGGCTTCTGCATGTTGATTTAGCACAAGTTTTATTATGGATGCTCTTCCTGACCCAACTCCACATTACATGGAAAATGGGCAGAGGTGGCCTTAAACCAGGAACCTTCAGCTTTCGAAACAAGTGCACTGGCCTCTTGAACACCACCCTTGCCCTTACAAAATCAAGTAAAGTAATAATGCACTGGGGGGTTCTATTTGTTTGTTTTTCTTTGTTAATTGTCAACAGATTACTGGTACAATACAAAAATGGTTAGTAACAAAGGTTGGAAAAACATGAATTTAAACTTTAAAAATAACAACCCTCCACCTCAAAATTTTACAGTGGGCATGCCCCCATACCACTACACTGATGCCTGCCAATTACTTATTGGGATTGGCCACCTATATTATTTGTTTATTTTCCTTTTTTTGAATGATTTTGCCTGCACTACAACTATATGTACAGCTAAATGACAAAAAATGGTTCATTGATAGCAACTGTCAGTATTACACAGAGGAACAATACAATAACTGCATTTCAAGTGATGGGAAACTGTCAATAATCCAATTTAATAGCAGGAGTCTGTACAAAAATTTGGGGAGTATCAAAGACTATTTAAAACAATTTTGTCAACCCTTCAGTATAATTGCCATAACGGAAACATGGCTTACAGAGGGTGATGACACAAACTATGAGCTGGAGGGTTATGAATTTAATCATCTGAATAGATTAAATAGAGGAGGAGGAGTGGCTTTGTGTGTTGACAAAAGGATTAACTACAAAATTAAAGATGAAATGACTGTGGCTGTGGAAAATCTTTTGGAATCCATCACAATTGAAATAGGTATGGAAAAAGGCAAAAATATAATTATTAGCTGCATATATAGAGCTCCTGGCTCTAAAACTGAAGAATTTCAAAACTGGACAGAGAAATTGTTTTCACAGATGGGTAATAAGCAAGTATTTCTTTGTAGAGATATTAACATTGATCTCTTAAACCCGCATCAGCATATAGTAACTGAGGGCTTTATTAACACTATGTACAGTCTAAAGCTATATCCAAAAATTACTAGGCCTTCAAGAATCACTTCACATTCAGCTACTCTCATTGATAATATATTTACAAATGATAGATACCAAAACACTAAGTGGCTTATTAATGATATTAGTGACCATTTACCAATTTTTATAGTAACTGATTTGATGTTTAATAAAAAATGTATTGAGAAAAAATATTGCAAGCGCCTGCAATCTGAAGAAGCTATCACTGCCTTAAAAAATGATTTACTTTTACAGGATTGGAATCCCATTTACAATAGGCAAGATGTGAATTTAGCATATTCCGAATTTGAAAACATATTTCTCAATATATATATAACATAAATTGTCCAATTATACAGTATAATAAAAATAATAACTATAAAGCTAACCCATGGATAACAAAAGGTCTTCAAAAGGCGTGTAAAAAGAAAAATAGGCTATGTATACAGAGAATTCATTAAAAGTAAATCAAGAGAGGCAGAGGTTAAATATAAGGACTATAAAAATAAACAAAACTATTATGCGGAACTGTAAAAAAAAAAAATCATACTTTGGAAAAATACTAAACGATAATAAAAACAATATAAAGGAAACATGGAAAATATTGAATAGTATAGCAAATAAACCCAAATCAAATAACTATCCAACATACTTTACTTATGTCAATGTCAATTTTATTTATATAGCACAACCACAGCAGCTGCCCAAAGTGCTTCACAGTAAAAACAATATCAAAAACCATACCACCAAAACACAGCATTAAAATTCCAAAATATACGAAAACACATAAAACCAGACACACACAGCTTAAATTGTATTAAAAGCCAAAGCATAAAAATGAGTCTCAAGAACAGATTTAAAAGACTCTAGAGATGGAGCAGCTCTGATGTGCAAAGGCAAACTGTTCCAGAGTTTAGGCGCAGCCACCGAAAAAGCCCGATCTTATGACAACAAAGATGAATATAACATGAGCCAAGTAGTGAATAGTTTCAATAAATTTTTTGCTAATGTTGGGCCAGATCTGGCAGCTGAAATCTCACACAGTACATGGGAAAATCAGCAATTAATTGCCAGAAATCCGCACACAATGTTTCTCAGCCCAGTAGATGAAACGGAAATTATTAACATAGTTAGTACATGTAAAAATAAAAAGTCAAAGGATCATAATGAGGTACATAAGTCCTTAGTAAAGCGAATAATCACTGAAATCGCAAAACCATTATCATATATTTTTAACAAATCATTTCAAACTGGGATTGTTCCTAACAGTATGAAAGTGGCAAAGGTGATACTTTTATTCAAATCTGGCAGCAAGCATCTTTTTACTAACTACAGGCCTGTGTCTCTACTGTCACAATTTTCAAAGATACTGGAAAAACTTTACAACAGCAGACTGGATAAATTTATAGATCGACAACTTGCTTGATGAAAGTCAATATGGTTTTAGAGCAAAAAGGTCCACGACACTGGCATTGCTCGATTCCATAGAAGAGATCAATAAACATGTGGACCAAAGGGTAATAGTTGCAGGTTTATTTATTGACTTAAGAAAGGCTTTTGACACAATTGATCACAATATATTATTTCAACAGTTGGAACTATATGGGATCAGAGGAGTTGCTCTGAGCTGGATTAAAAGCTACTTACAAAACCAAAAGCAGTTTGTTAAACTCTGAATACTGTTCTTCATATCTGATCCCTTCATATCGATCCCTAGTAGTTTCTACTGAAATCCAAGCATTATAATGTATTTTTATTTTGTAACATGTTGCAAAATTACTGTTCATTTTAATGAAGAGGACATATTTACCTGGGGGTAAATTCCAGTGTGAATATGATCTTTTCCTTCATTACCACCATGCAGACTAAGTACAGGGGGAAGCGCGCATGCACATGTGATGTTTTGAGATTACCTGTGACCCATTTTACATTAACATCCGTAAGATTTCTTGAAAATCACTCCCAAATCTACCAAATGTTGGTCATAGCATCTGATCCCTTCAATTTCTCCCCCTTAGGAATTGAATTTCTGTATAATTTCCAGACACCATGAATTTTGGCTGTAATTATCACTCAGCCGTGTGTGTGTGTGTGTGTGTGTGTGTGCGCGCGTGTGTGTGTGCGCATTACGCTGCATGGGCCACTAAGTGCGTGGGACACGCGCGCGCGCCTGGCACTGGACAGCTTCGCTCCAAAGTTTGCTGGCAGTTGGCCATGCAGTCCCTCAGAAGGAGTGCCTTTCCAGAAAACGCTCTCTTTTCTTGTTTGCCCACTTCAGGAACACAACACAACTCTGGAAACTGCAATGGTTGGATTATCACATGGAAAATTTTTTTTCTTCTTTTGGATGAGAGGATTCTAACCGCAGGCTGCTGTCCTGGCTTCATGTCCACATCGGCACTGTGAAATACTCTTGGACTGCTGTTGGAGGCAAGATTCATGTTTATTAATGCTGTCACGGCCTGCAACAAGTTCCATGTTATATCTCCTCCAGAGTGCAATGACGCGGTACTGCGCACCATGGAGAGATGCAGCTGCCCGTGTTATGATGGAGACAATAGTTATTATTTACGTCGTCCATGGGAAGGAATGGAGAAATATCTGTACTGTAAGGTCTATTATGGATATAACAGCCTGTTTAGATTTGCGGCTGCTTGCGCACAGTAGCATACGGAGCTTTCTGTTTGATAGCCGTTGTTCACATTCACTGTACACGATAATTCATAATTATTATCGTGATGAAGTGTGCAACATACATTTCAAGAGTTCCTTTGCACTCCAAGGGGGAGGGGTGGACATTATTATACGTGGCAAGTGCAGGTCATACAGGCAGGCATACCATGCCAGATCTATCTCGAGGTTCCCTCGTATGCGCTCAAATTGTTTCGGATCCTGTTTTGCTGCCAAAGGAATATGTAAATTGCGATCAGATGGTCGTCAGATTATACATGGATCGCTGTTGGATAAGTGTCCCATCTCGACCGCGCCCAGAGAGTTTTGAACATGTGCATCACACTCGGGGCCGCCGGCCAATTTTGACCAATTGTGTCGACCTCGGCAGATGCTGCATTGATTGCTCTAACTGACGCTGTTAATTCTTTTAACACAGACACACATACACACACAAAATCCACTCTGCTGTAAGCCGTCTGGATGCATGAAGAACTGTTCAGATGAAAAGCTGACATGATTTTTGGCTGGACTGAGGAACTACACAGTTTTTTTTTCTTTTTTTTAAATGGAAGTCCGAAGTCAGTGCACAGCATCACTGGACTACACGTCACAATTTGGACTTTAGCAGCAGTGGAACACCAAAATGTAAGTCCATTTTCTGTTGTTTATAAATTAATAAAATATCAAATGACAAGGATCTATTTTATTTCAATGAACATACCTCATTGAATGGTATGTTCCAGCTTTCACCTCATGAAATATTCCTACCACTGAACTCAAACATTCATTATTTGTATATTAGAAGGCTCCAAATTATTAATATTTACTACAAATTCACTTCATAATTGGAGCACCGTGCTCATAAAGCGCAAACCTCAGCCAACACTCCAATTCCACAAAATTTTACATTGAAAAAATTTTAAATGTAAATTTTTCAAAGTGGCTTTTCATAAGATAAATTAGATGTGATCAAATGTCAGGAGTATGCATTTAGTTCAAGCACTTGAATCAAAATTTTTTGTGGCGTTATCAGATTTTTTTTTCCAATTTATTCAGTTTCCTAATTCTTTTTCTATTTTCACAGAACATTGGTTATCTCTGCTATGCACAATTTGTCATTGCTTTTTGGCACTGAAAACTGGAAGATAGACAAACAGGCATAAAATTGGAACCTCAATCCATTTTTGGAGGTGTAGATAAATCCATAACAGAAAAATGAGTGAATGAGGCACATATGATTGAGATATAATGCAAAATGTACACCAAATGGTTTTTCAATATTAAGTTCAAATGTCCACAAAATACACAATCTGGATCAGATCCGGATCAAACTGTCAGTCGATAAAGGATACATCCTACATAACGCTCTCAAATATGAAAGAATTTTGATCTTTTCTGACAGACTATTTTTTTTTTAAATGCGTTCAATGTTAAAGATATGGATTTTTCCAATATTCCAAGATTTTTCCTGACTTTGAACTTTGACCCATGAGCTTGAAAATTGAATCAGTTCTTGCCTATCAGGATATGAATCTTCAGTTAAAAAAAAAAAATCATAACGATATATGAAAAACTGTGGGTTCTAGGCTGTTCACAAACAAACAAACAATTAAACAAACAGGGGCCTAAAACATAACCTCCTCCAACTTTGTTGGCAGAAGTAAAGAAAAAAGAATATTTTCTTACCTTGCTTGGACAATTTAGGGACAACTTCAAAGTCAAGTCTGGGAGCAAGCTCTGGTGCTGCGCTTTGCTGCATCCATGATAGCACGAAATGGCCGTGGGTCCTGGCTGAGAATCACCCAGGCAGACAACTGATCGATTCCTGCATTTCCAAAATAACCATCTCCCTGCCACAGCCAGGTGAAACGTGCACGCCCCCTTGGCCTGCTCCAGCTACTGGGGTCCTTCAACAGTGAGGCACTTGTGTGCTGGTTCATCCACAGAGAAATGGGCCACATGGCCAAAATGTTGAAGCTGACGCTCCCTCTCAATGTTAAGTGATACTCTTCATCTTCGTATCTCTTAGTAACCGCTCGTTTGATACAAAAACATTACCGCGGTACCCAAGGATCCTCCAAAGGCACCTAGTACCAAAGATATCCAATCGTCATTTTAGGTCACCAGTTAGTGTCCAAGTCACAACTGTAGAGCAAGACGAGCCCTAAAGATTAGGACCTTCATTCGCCTGCAAAGATCTCAGCATTGTCAAAAACTAGAGTCAACTTGCAACTTAAAGGATTGTTCTAAATTCAGAAGCGCATAGCATCTTTCTGGAAATGGCATCAAACTTGGTTGAGTGCAAAATCTTCAAGCTCTGTCTAACTTTGCATGCTGTGCAAAAAACACAGGCTAACAAGATAGTGGGGAAGTCAAGGTCTATGTATGTAGATCTTGAATTCCCGTTCATCTCATCTAAACAAAGCTAGAGAAGCTTATGATTAGTAGATTTTTAGTTTGATTCTCTCAGACTAGAAAATCAGTAGGGTCTCTTGGGGCAAGGTCCAAGCTGGTTCAGGCGTTCAGCGGAGCGGTTTGCACGGCAGCACAATGCCATCAGTGTGAATGTGAGACATCAATTCAATCAATTTCAATCTTTTTTTTATATAGCGCCAAATCACAACAAACAGTTGCCCCAAGGCGCTTTATATTGTAAGGCAAGGCCATACAATAATTATGTAAAACCTCAACGGTCAAAACGACCCCCTGTGAGCAAGCACTTGGCTACAGTGGGAAGGAAAAACTCCCTTTTAACAGGAAGAAACCTCCAGCAGAACCAGGCTCAGGGAGGGGCAGTCTTCTGCTGGGACTGGTTGGGGCAAAGCATTTTACATCATTGTAAAATGCTTTGAATATTGTATCAAATGTTTTAAAACACTATAGAAATGGAGTCCATTTACAATAGGAAAAAAAAGACACTAATTAGGGAATAACCCTGTTGTGTCTGATGATTTGCGAATGTTCATGCTGGTTATACGGTCGTCGGTCGCAATTTGAGTTATAAAACTCATTCTAATCTAATTCCATCGTTTGCAAGGTTCATTTTTCAGTAGGTAATTTGGTCGCTGAGGCTTACCATCGAGGCAGCGTCACAGGGCGCGAAGTAATCCATCAAATGTGAAACAGTAATTCTGTATCAGAATCCACATCAGTACTTTCGTATGGTAGCTTAAATTCACCTATTTCGGCTGCGGTGGCAGTACGTGACCTTCTCTTGCTTGCAGCTAACAGCACCGTTATGACATCTGTATAGCAGCGTGTGCAATCGGTGTTCTGTCGAATTGTGTGTCTCATCGCATATATCGACAGTTCTGCATCCCGACAATATTGCGCATGCGTGCACATGCGCAGTTGCTCGGAGGGCTGGCCTGTCGACAGGAATGACATCTCGTCAGAACACCAGTCGGCGCGGAGTAATACATCCAAATGTGAAACGGACAAACATTTTGCCACTCTTACCCCGATATTATACGATCTGAAATCTCACACGATTAACCAATCAGATTTGCAGAAAAAATGTACAGTAATTGGATTAGAATGTCTAATAAACAGTTATGGGCGGCCCTGACTTCCTCACCGTCTACTATTAAGATCTTTTTCTGTCCTACTCTGGACTCACTTTGGACTGCAGTGAAATTGATGACTATCATTAGTTGAAGGCCACTGGCAGTGGAACATCAACATGAGGAAAACATTTTTTATGACAGATGAGGTTATGACTGCAGAGTGCTGCTAGCCTGCCTCCCACACTGCACACAACAAAATCACAACTGTTTGGAAAAGAGAAAAAAAAAAACTAAAACCCCACGGAAGAAGACATTTTCTTGAAAACTGGCGCATATAGTTGGACGGTTGTATTTTCCAGTTTGTAAACTCTCTGACTCACTGCGGTAAAAGTGAGCGTGTCGCTGCATTTCAGCACAAACACGACGCAAAGCCACAAAAACTGACGTGGACGTTCGGTAAATCCAGGAAGCCCCACAAATGAAATAACTGAGAAACACTCAGCTTTCTGCTCCACTGCAAAGAGCGGGAAGGTGGAGAGAGTGGAGCCGTGCGGCGGGCTGTGCCGCCGGGGCTCTGCCCTCTTCTCGTCCGTGACCGACAGTGTTCTCTCTCATGCGCACACGCACACACAAACCCGTGTTTTACCCACTCACCTCTGGAAGATATTCCACAGAAAACTCTGGTCCGGAGGGTTGTTAAATCTGTGTGGACTGTAGTGATACGCCATTTTAATCGAGAGTTCTCTGTCAAAATTGCTCAACTCTGCGGACAAACTACGTGCGCGTCGTCCTGCTGTAGTTTTCTGAATCAGCCTCAAACCGACGACGACGCCTCCGCTCACGCACAGAGGGGCGTGGCCAATCAGTCACCACTTCCCATAAGTGAGGTGACGTCACACTTTCATTATATTTTGCACATTTATTTGACTAATTCATTTTCTAAATGTTCTTAGAGAACAAACGTAATTTCTGTAACATATAAACAGAATCTCTTGTGTATTTATTTCATCGTTGCACACATTCAATTCCTTCTAAAATAATAGTGAAACCAACTGGAAGTATTACATATTTTAAAAACAAAGGAAAGTGTTTTTTTTTTACTTTTTTGTGTTAGTTGTGCATTGCAGTGTGCGCTATATGTTGTATGTCTTTTACTGTACATTAGTTGAATAGATAAACTCAATGCATCAAATCGGAAAAAAGACGGATTTTGCTGTGATCATGTGTATGGTGACATACATACACAAAATAACAAAAATTGCCCCAACTTCACTTTTCTTTTTGTTTTTTGTTTTGTTAGTTTGCTTGGAGTTTTTTTTTCTTGCTGATGTTTTTTCGGGGAGTTTTTTGTGTTGTTGTTGTTTTGGGGCGTTGGGGGTGCACTGACTTTTCAATTCATGCAAAGAACATGTTCATTCAAAAAGGTAATAAATCCGTAGAACAAGGGAAAATGTTATTTTGTTTTTGTAATACTTTTGTTGTTGTTGTTCATTCGGCTGCTCCTGGTTTTGTTCAGGGTCGCCACAGCAGATACAGCCAGACCCGCATGGGTAATTGGCACAAGTTTTACGCCAGATGCCCTTCCTGACACAACTCCAGTTTTACCTGGAGAAACACACACAGCCACTGGTGTTCCAAAGAGGTCTCCCATCCAAGTACTAACCAGACCCTGCTCTGCTTCTGAGATCTGACGGGATCAGACTGGCACAGAGCAGATCAGCTGGTTTTGTAATACTTTTGTTTAATTTGTACCTGTATTTATTTCAACCCACTCTCACAGCAGTTCGTGGTGGCATTACCAAAAGTACATTAATCTATATGGGTTTGTGACAAGAGCATGAAAACGGGGTGCTTTTCAAGACGGGATACACTGTGATCCTGAATGTTCAAATTAATTAAAACAAGTAGTGTAAACTCAACATTTGAGAAAATGTTCTACTTAATTATTTCAAGTTTGTGTAACATGGTCTTACTTTTTGAGTAAATTAAACTCAGAATTTTTGATTGACTTGAACTAATTGTATATTAAGTATGCTAAACTTCAAAGTTTAAGTTAAACACAACTTAAAAGAATTAAGTAAGTATATATGAAAATATTTGAGGTGACGTAATGAACCCTTTAGCAGGGGTGGTGGCCAAGTGGTTAGTGCGCTTGGTTTCAGTGCAGTAGGTTCCTGGTTCAAACCCTGCCAGATTCTTCCATGTAATATGGAGTTGCATCAGGAAGGGTATCCGGTGTAAAACTTGTGCCAGCTCAACATATCAGATCCACTTTACATCTGCTAGCGACCCCATGTAAAAAAAAAAAACAAGGAAGCAGCCGAAAAGACTTAGTGACATTTTAATTTAATTGTAATCATAAAGTACAAGTAGCATTTAATTGAAACTTTTAAGTTCTGGGAACAAATGACTTTTAAGTTTATGGACTCAAAAATTTTGTGGCAACTGATTGCCTCACTATTCTTGAGTTCTGATAACTTGTTTGGATTTACAGTGTATGATTTAATTTCATGACGAGGGCACGGAATGTGGGGTGAGGAGGGGGGTATGGAGGGATTATGAGTACGATAAGGGGAGGGGACACACTTATGCTATGGTGATGTTAGAGTTAAGAGAAGGGAGAAGATTATAAATAGCAAAATTAAAAAAAAACATGTCACGACAATGGGTCGCTTTTCATGACCAGGGCACGAAAAAAACATGCGACTAGGCTCATTTAGGCCCTTGCTTTTGATACAGTACAATACACAAATCACAAATTGCTTTTACTACAGCACCGACTGGTATGTTAACAACTATCCAGCATCAGGGTTCATGTACACTAACTATAATCCTAACCTTAAACTAAGCCCAAAACCTAATCCTAAATTTTGATCTTAAAATTCATTAATTGCCCCTTGTACAGCTTTGATGACATGATGACCCTCTTTATCTCACAATAATTACAGTGGTTTCTTGCTAGATGAGGTACATAGTGGCAGAATACTGTACTGTATCAATAGCCACTTTGCTGTTTATATGCAAGTTCATGTATGTATGTATTCTCCCTTGTTTCACTCAGGGTGGCCACAGCAAATTTAAGGTGGAGCTGCATGTTGATTTGGCGCAGGTTTTACACCGTGTGCCCTTCCGTGTGCAACTCCCTGTTACATGGACAGTGGGAAGAGGTGGCCTTCAACTGGGAATCAACCTACAGCTCTGAAAGCAAGCGCGTTTAACTGCATGGCCACCACTGCTCCCACAAGAAGTACATATGTTATGCCATAAATTGTTGCTGGCAATAATATGTAAAATTAAAAATTATATAATGTAATTTTCTGAAAAAAATAATTAGATCTATCTATCTATCTACAATAAAAATTACAGACTTCTCCATTCTTTGTAAATGGGAAAACTTGCAAAATCGACAGTGGATCAAATAGTTATTTGTCTTACTGTATATTGTCATATGCAGCATTTTATGTGGCAGACAATTTATGTCGTCAGCCTTGTTGTCAAAAGTGTGATGACACAGACCCACAACAGGGGGCGTAAATGAATGGTCAATGGAAATACGAAGTAACAATTTAATGTTGTGAAATGTGCACAACGGATACAGATACAATTCAATACTACGGTCAATTATAAAGTTGGTGTCGTGTGGGCAGGCTCGAGGATAGGAGACGCCCGTCCAGAGAAGAGTCGGGACCCACACGATTTCCACCGCCAACGGATCTGGAACACCCCGGAGCTGCCAAGTCCTGAGTCCCCAGGTGGCCACCGTCTCCCGCTGTCAGATTGGGTACTGCTGGCAGGAAACAGAAACAGTCAAGAGTGGGTGTGTGTGCACACACCCAGTAAAACAGTCAGCAGATTATTCCTGGTGGAGGGAGAAAACACCACCTCCTTATCTCACTACTTCCTCCGGTTATCCGTGCAGACTCCACTTAACAAGTGTAAGAGTGAAGAGTGGAGAACGCCAACTCTTACTACTCCCTCCAACTCGGCAGTCAGTGGAGAAGCTGCAAACTCAAAAGGTACAATAGCTACCAGCTCAGATGTGAAAGACGTCACAACTTAACTTAGCTGAGTCAATAATTACGGCTGAGTGTCTACCTGAATGGTTTAGACGATTTCTCGGCAGAGATGTGGTGTCTTCTCCCGGCCTTTACGGGTGAAGTGTGATGAAGGTGATGAGTGACAGCTGTCAATTCCAGTTCCTGGCAGCGAAGGCACCCTCTGGTGCCTGAAGCCAGCCTTCAGGCAGGGCGCCCTCTGGCGTTGGGCCAGCAGTACCTCCTCTTCGGGCGGCCCACACAACAGGACCCCCCCCCCTCAATGGGCACCTCCTGGCGCCCGACCCGGCTTGTCGGGGTGACGGTCGTAGAAGTCGGCCAGCAGGGCCGGGTCCAGGTTGAAGCTCCGCTTCACCCAGGAGCGTTCCTCGGGTCCGTACCCCTCCCAGTCCACCAGATATTGGAATCCCCGGCCCAGTTGATGAATGTCCAGGAGCCTGCGGACGGTCCACGCAGGCTCTCCATCGATGATACGGGCAGGAGGCGGCACTGGTCCAGGAGTGCAGAGGGTGGAGGACTGACAAGGCTTGATCCGGGACACATGGAAGACTGGATGTATCCGCAGTGAAGCTGGCAGCCTCAGCTTCACTGCGGCCGGACTGAGGACTTTGGTGATTGTGAACGGTCCAATGTATCTGTCCTTCAGTTTTTGTGACTCGACCTGCAGAGGGATGTCCTTGGTTGACAGCCATACCTCCTGCCTGGTATGCAGGAGCTGGTATGCAGGAGCCGGGGTATGCCGGCGGTTTGCATGGTCCTTAGCCCTCGTCCGGGCTTTCAGCAGGGCAGAGCGGGCTGTGCGCCACACCCGACGGCACCTCCTGAGGTGGGCCTGGACCGAGGGGACCTCGACCTCTCCCTCTATGGCTGGGAACAATGGGGGCTGATACCCCAAACATGCCTCAAAGGGGGAGAGGCCGGTAGCCGAGGAGATCTGACTATTATGGGCGTACTCGATCCAGGCCAGATGTTGACTCCAAGCCGTCGGGTGCGCAGCAGTTACACACCGCAGGGCCTGCTCCAGATCTTGATTCGCCCACTCTGCCTGTCCATTGGTCTGAGGGTGGTACCCGGACGAGAGGCTCACGGTGGCCCCCAGTTCCCTACAGAAACTCCTCCAGACTTGCAAGGAGAACTGGGGACCACGATCCAAGACTATGTTCGTGGGGATACCATGCAGACGCACGACGTGGTGGACCAGGAGGTCTGCAGTCTCCTGGGCCGTCGGGAGCTTCGGGAGGGCCACGAAGTGGGCCGCCTTGGAGAACCGGTCGACTATCGTCAGGATGGTTGTCATTCCCTGGGAGACAGGGAGACCCGTGACAAAGTCCAGGCCTATGTGGGACCAGGGGCGACGAGACACTGGCAGCGGCTGGAGGAGTCCTTGGGCCTTTCTATGTTCAGCCTTGCCCCTGGCGCAAGTGGTGCAGGCCTGGACGTACTCCCGGATATCGGTTTCCAGTGACGCCCACCAGAAGCGCTGCCGGACCACTGCCATGGTTCTTCGCACCCCTGGGTGGCAGGAGAGCTTGGAACCGTGACAGAAGTCCAAGACCGCAGCCCTGGCCTCTGGTGGAACGTATAGCCTGTTTTTAGGTCCATCTCCGGGGTCCAGGTGTCGTGTCAGGGCCTCCCGGACGGTCTTCTCCACGTCCCAGGTGAGGGTTGCGACGACAGTGGACTCGGGGATGATGGTGTCTGGTGGATCCGACAGCTCTGGCTTGACCTCCTCTTCATGCACCCGGGACAGTGCATCGGACCGTTGGTTCTTGGTCCCGGGGCAATACGTGATCTGGAAGTCAAACCGACCAAAGAACAGTGACCAACGGGCTTGCCTGGGGTTCAGACGCTTAGCGGTCCGGATGTATTCCAGGTTCTGATGGTCCGTGAAAACTGTGAAGGGGACTGTGGCTCCCTCCAGAAGGTGTCTCCACTCCTCAAGAGCCTCTTTCACTGCCAGAAGTTCCCGATTGCCGACGTCATAGTTCCTTTCAGCCGGGGTCAACCTGCAGGAATAGTAGGCACAAGGATGGAGAACCTTATCGGACTCCCCACTCTGGGACAGCACGGCTCCTATCCCTGAGTCAAAGGCATCCACTTCGACTATAAACTGGCGATCAGGGTCAGGCTGCACCAGAACTGGTGCAGTCGAGAACTGATGTTTTAACTCCTTAAATGCGGCTTCGCACCGATCCAACCAGGTGAAAGGGACTTTAGTGGAGGTCAGGGCTGTCAGGGGGCTAACAACCTGACTGTAGCCCTTAATGAACCTCCGATAGAAATTTGCAAAACCGAGGAACTGTTGCAGTTTCCTACTGCTTGTTGGTTGGGGCCAATCTCTCACCGCCGCAACCTTGGCCGGATCAGGGGTGACGGAGTTGGAGGAGATAATGAACCCCAGGAAGGACAAAGAAATGCGATGGAATTCACACTTCTCGCCCTTCACGAACAGCCGGTTCTCCAACAACCGCTGCAGGACCTGACGTACATGCTTAACATGGGTCTCAGGATCTGGGGAGAAGATGAGAATATCATCAAGATATGAGAAGACGAACCGATGCAGGAAGTCCCGCGAGACGTCATTAACCAAAGCTTGGAACGTCGCGGGCGCATTGGTGAGGCCAAACGGCATGACCAGGTACTCAAAATGATCTAAGGGGGTGTTAAATGCCGTCTTCCACTCATCTCCCTTCCAGATCCGAACCAGGTGATACGCATTTCTAAGATCCAACTTAGAAAACTTAGAAAACACCACCTCCTTATCTCACTACTTCCTCCGGTTATCCGTGCAGACTCCACTTAACAAGGGTAAGAGTGAAGAGGAGAACACCAACTCTTACCACTCCCTCCAACTCGGCAGTCAGTGGAGAAGCTGCAAACTCAAAAGGTACAATAGCTACCAGCTCAGATGTGAAAGACGTCACAACTTAACTTAGCTGAGTCAATAATTATGGCTGAGTGTCTACCTGAATGGTTTAGACGATTTCTCGGCAGAGATGTGGTGTCTTCTCCCGGCCTTTATGGGTGAGGTGTGATGAAGGTGATGAGTGACAGCTGTCAATTCCAGTTCCTGGCAGCGACTGCGCCCTCTGGTGCCTGAAGCCCGCCTTCAGGCAGGGCGCCCTCTGGCATTGGGCCAGCAGTACCTCCTCTTTGGGCGGCCCACACAACAAGCCTCTGCCCTCCAAAGACATTGGAACACTTGGTATTTCACACATTTTTAATTTGTTTATGCCATTTAGAAAAAAAAATCAAAAAAATAAAAATTTCTAAAATTACCTTCCTTAAATTCAAACTGAACGTAACTCTACAACTTGATATAAATTAATTAAAAATATAAAAGCCAAGACGATGGGTTGCATAAGTAATGGAATGCGTTGGGAAAACACCTGTAAATAACCAGTTTTATTGCCATTTTTCTTCAGACAAGTCAGGGGATGGATACATGAACATTTCCAAGTCACTGAATATGTCTTGAACTTTATTTACATCAGTTATGAAGAAATACAAACAGTATGGCACTCTATGGTAAATCTGTGTGGAGTAGACAGTTCTCAAAAACTGAGTGACTGTGCAAGAAGGAGAAGAATAAGGAAAGACACCAAGACACCCAGACAACCCAGAAGAGGTTACAGGCTTCTCTGGCTATGATTGGAGAAACTGTAGAGAATAGAAGATGGTTTTCTTTCACCAAAACATTAAATCTAGGCTTGAATCTCAGATGTACCTTCTGGCAAACTGTAGCTGAACTTTCAGGTCTTCTTTTTAAGAAAATTCTCCTCTATACCACTTCATCATGAAGCTGTATAACTGGGGATGCAAAATGGAAAACATGCACTATGTACAGTTACCTCTTACTTTTAAACTCCGACAACACTGAAATGATGGTTCTTGGTTCAGAGAGACATCAACATTAATTTGACCAGTTAATGCTTAGCCTAGGCCCATGTGCCATACATCACACTGACAAAGTGAGGAACGTTGGGGTAATTTTTGATCCTATGTTGTCCTTTGACCTCCACATTAGAGATATTACAAGGACTGCTTTCTTCCACCTGCGAAAAATAGTGAAGATTCGTCCCATCCTGTCTATGGCTGATGGTAAGACCCTGATTCATGCGTTTGTCTCTTCTAGGTTGGACTACTGCAATATTATATTTTCTGGTTTACCACAGTCCAGCATTAGGTATCTCCAACTGGTTCAAAATGCTGCTGCCAGACTCTTGACAGGAAGCAGAAAGTTTGACCACATTACACCCATTTTGGCATCTCTTCACTGGCTTCCTGTCCCAGTGAGATCAGATTTTAAGGTTCTGCTACTAACCTATAAAATTGTTCACAGACTGGCACCTCCCTATAGCTGACCTAATTAAACCCTACATACCGGCCAGGGCTCTACGTTCTCAGGGTGCAGGACTACTTTGTGTCCCTAGGGTGAATAAGAAGTCTGCGGGTCATAGAGCTTTCTCTTATCGTGCTCCTGTTCTGTATAATGATCTCCCCGTGTCAATAAAACAGTCAGATTCTGTAGAGACTTTCACTTAAGGCGCACTTCTTTTCCCTCTTGTGTGGCTAGCATACTGGCATAGCATAGTACTATGCTTCCTATCCTTTTAAGTTAATTTTATTAGTAAACGGATCAGATCTCGCCCTCAAATTTATCTAAATTCTGGGTCTGTTAGTGGAGCTTAGGGCTAGCGGCCAGCGATCACTACTGATGGATTTTACCTTAGGTGTAGTTTTTCTGGACAAATGATTCTGCTTTTTTCTCTCTGTCTGAGGTGCGGCTGATGTCACAATGTCATGTGCTGGGTTCAGTGACTGCACAATTTCTGAAATGGTTGTGGAATGTGGAACAGACTCTGCCGCAGGAACAGGCCCACTGAATGGAATGATGGATGACCCCTGCCTGTGGAAAGGACGACTGCATGGACTTCTCATCAAACTCACCTTTTGTTGTTTATGTTCTGTATTGTAAAACTTTGCAAAATCTTGTAACTGTTAGAATGACCTGAGCAGTGGGTCACCCCTCTGAGTCTGTGCTTGCTCTACTTGAGGCAGCTTTGTTGTGATTTGGTGCTATATAAACTAAATAAATTGAAAAATGAATTGAAATTGAATTCCTGTGAATTTTGGCAGCTAGCTGTTATATTTCAAGAATTGTGGCCTTGTGAAGTACCTAAGTGAATGACAGCCATCAGATGAAGGCCTAAACCTACCCCTGTATAATAGAGTGTAAAGAATTATTTGTGAATTATTATTGAAAAAAACTGTTTCTTACCTTCCTTTGGGACCAAATGGCACATAGAGACGAACTATGATGCAAATCAAAAGTGTTGCTGCTGGAACCTTTTTTGATATTGGTTGATTTGACATGGAAATACCCTGTTTGTTTGTTGTTGTTGTTTTTTTTAATCATTTACATGTATTTTCCTTAAAATATTTATGTTGAAAGTGACAACAGAAAATTGCAATATGCAGGATGTTTTTAATGTTGTTGTTTTTTAATTTGTAAATATAAACAGTGTTGTTAATATGCATTTACCTACATTGCTTGTTTGTTTATTAGATTTCAGTTTATATTTTTCTTACTTTGGACCTGTGTAAAGTATTCCTTTATTTCTGATTAATTCTATTGTTTGTTATTCAACATGTTTAAAAAAACATGCGTATTTGGGGTCTGCTCCTTTCTCTGCCCCTGACCAAGGCAGCGTCTCTACATCTGGAGTTGGTCCCCAGGCGCCAGACTGTGGCTGCCCACTGCTCCTAGTGGTTGGATTGTATATACATCCATTCCTATATTTAAGGCCTGCAATGCACTCTAAAACGTTGGGATGAAGGCAGTTTATTGTAAATATTAGGATTAAATAATCACTTTTACAGCCAGTTTTCTTGAATACAAATCGGGGTGGATGCATGAACATTTCCAAGTCACTGAATATGTCTTGGCCTTCATTTACAGCAGTCACTAAGAAATACAAACAGTATGGTGCTGTGTGGTAAATCTGTGTCATGTAGGCAGTTCTCATAAAATTGAGTGACCATGTTGGAAGTAGACCTGTGAGGGAAACTACCAAGGCCACCTCTGCCTATTCTCCATGGAATGCAGAGTTGTGTCAGGACGAGCATCCCGCATAAAACTTGTGCCAAATCTACGTATATCATATCTGCTGTGGTGAAACCAAATGAAAAAGGGGAAAAGCCAAAATAACTTACTATATATAAAGTGTGGAACCAGGTGAGATAAATGAAGAATAATGCATCATTTAAATCCCATGTGTTTGTCTTATTACTTCTGATTATATTTTTAAAATAAAATATTTTATGTCGTTTTAAGCTTTATTAGAAAATTCAAAATGAAAGACTTTTTAAAATAATCCCTCATGGCCCATCAGCAGTAACTTTGTGACCCACCAGGGGGATGCAGTCCACACTTTTGGAAGCATTGCACTGATTTCATGCTGGTGTACAATGTAGGAGAACAAAAATCAAAGTATATGCAATATTCCATAGCCTTTATTATCACGCATGATATTTCCCCCTCCCCCACCCCTTGTGTAGTCCTATGTATTTGACGCACCTCTGGAAATTAAGTTTTTTCCTGCAGGACTTGAACGCATCATGAATTTTACGCGATTTAACGCGGGAAAACAGCGCGCTTAGTGAGCCATTTCACAGCAGAGGAGTTTATTGTTTATACATTTTATTTATCTGTTTTCCTTCACGAGCCTTTTGGATTGGTTTATAAACAGTGTAAAAAATGTTTTTTTACCCAAATGTCCTCCACCGCCATACTGGCTGTTTTTCCACAATTTGGTGAGTTAAAAATTATTGGGTAGCTAGCAGCTACAAAGCTAACTACTCTGAGGACTTATATTAGTTAATGTGACTGGTTTAGTTAGTGGGTTAACTGCATGATAAACTATTTTTGCCAGCTGAAGTTTATACCGCTGAGTCTTGTTATGTATTTTTGGTGTTTAGGTTAGCAGCTACCAGAGGTGTCCGAGTCACACGCAGAGAGCTTCTCAAAGTCAATGTCAGAAGAACATGGTAAGAAGAACATCCACACACACAAAAAAGGGTTGCAACTGACCTGATTTTTATTTATTTATTTTTATTTTCTGATTCACATTATTTTGTGATAGTATTTGTTTTGTTCTGTTTGGGGGGGAAAAAGCTGACAGAATTCACTGTGATCCTGACATATATTATTTTGGTATTCTCAAGGTCGGGCATTTAACCTGGAGGGGCAAGTATTCTCTGTGAAAACATCGCCGAGCTCAATACAAATACATGTAATTTGTTCACT
Source organism: Thalassophryne amazonica (assembly GCF_902500255.1). NCBI lineage: Eukaryota > Metazoa > Chordata > Actinopteri > Batrachoidiformes > Batrachoididae > Thalassophryne > Thalassophryne amazonica. The sequence continues at coordinate 63,931,314 of NC_047103.1, forward strand.
TTTCACCGAGTGTGTTGTCACCGAACGGCCATTCATGGAAGTATAAAAATTCTTGCCTTAAGATTGGCCATTTCGCCAGTGACGTGGGCGCCGACCTCGAGAATTATATAACGCCTAAACAGATCCTTGTCATTTGATTGGTGGTTTGTATGTCACATGACTTGGATTATGGCATCCCAACACAAATGGGATGCCATTTGTGTTGCAGTGCATTTAGAGTGCCATGTGGTTCCATTTAGAGTGCAAATTTGGTTCCATACGTTGGTTACCATTGCACTCTGCACACACACCTACACACGCACGTGTGCGCATGCACACACAAAACATCCACTGCGTTGTAAGCCACTGAGTCTTTTTTTTTTTTTTGGTGGTACACGCATGCACAAGTGCTGTCCCGGTTGTGTGAGCACACGCACACGGGACAACAACACAAGTGGGACAACGATTTGATTGAGCTAAATGACGGTGCTAGTTCTTGTAACACCACACACACACACACACACACACACACACAAAATCCACTCCACTGTAAACCGTCTAGATCAGGGGTGGCCAGTAGTCCGTGGGCTAGGGTGGGTTACCGTGCAACCCCCCCCAGGACTCATCGCCATTGGTGTTTTTTGATGCTCTAGGGTATATAAAAGAAGACTAAAGATGTTAACAGTGAAAATTTTGGGATGCAACCACCCTTCTGATAGAAATTCTAGAGTAACCCTCAAGAGATTACCCAAAAATGTGTGTTTTTTAAACCTAACATTGTAGCTTTCTCATACCTTTATTGTTAACAGCAGAAAAAAAATGTTGATTTGCCTCTATGTGGACACCTTTTGGATGTACACAACAACAAACTAAATTTAAAAATCTCATCTGCTTAAGACACAGTAGCTGTTTTACAAGATACTGTCTATTCGTTAACTTATAGTTGCAGTTTTGACAAAAATATAACCCAAAAGTTTTTTGGCAGCTACTTGTACCTACAATTTGGGATTTTATTGACTTTAGGTCTTGAGTACAATGTCTTGGGAACAATTTAAGCCATCAATGACTTTCCTGTGATGTATTTTGACACATTTACAGCCAATATGCAAACCACACCCCCATTCTGGTTTTTACAGTAAACTATTATCATATCACAAATAAGCCTATTTAGGTGAATTCTGGTATAAACTTTTTATTACTGCTGTTCTGATCATTTTATAAATGACAAAACCATTCAAATGAAAAGCATTTATCAACAGATTAAATATGGCTGCCATGTAAATACAGATTATTTCTTATATTGACAATAGCTTTTAATAGACAGAGGTTCTGTGTATGCAATATCAGATGTTTTACATCCTGACAGTAGAGCATTGTGTTTGCATCTCTTACTCTAAACACTATGCTGCCCACAATTAAAGTGAATACAGCTGCATAAAAGGTTACTGAACAAAATGCTATGGTAACTATAAAAAATAGAACATAATTATTATTCAGTAGTTACACATATGAATAAAAGCATGACTTGGGAAAAACTACATTAATCATAAAGTCATCATATGCCTCTTCTTGTGCCTGGTAAATATCTTCATCAGAGTCACTAGTGTTTTCATCAATATAAATGTCTACAAGACTTTTAGGCAGTATTTTTTGTAATGTAAAGAGGAGCGGAGAAATTCCCGCGTCGGGATGGAGGCGCAGGGCACAGAACAAAAAGCAACGCCGTGATGAAGCCTCACAGGACATGTTGTGGCATGTCCAGCTCGTCCACAATTTCTCGGATAGTCACACGACTGAAAAGCCACCAAAAGCCGTCTGAATTTTCTGAATGGTGCAAGAGCTGGGCATGTTAGGGCTTGTCCTGTGAGACCAACACGGAGGTGCTTTCATCCCGCGCCATGAGCGGCTCCGTGGCGAATTTCTCCGCTCCTCTTTCCATTACAAAAACTCTTGTAACAGTGGAATGTGCCGAAAAAGTGCTATATCCAGCTGTCTTGCCATTTCTCTGGTAGTCAGACGACGTCCCGGATCAACAAAGCGTTCACTTTGGAAATGATCTGGTCGATCGCCGCTCGGTGTGCGGCACGCCATCCGCCGCTGTGGGCCATCTTTAATCCAGTTGTAATTGTCCTTAATCTGTGTGATCCCCATAAGATCTTCACCGAAAGCCATCAGAATTTTCCAAATGGTTTCCACTTGGCTGTCTCTCACACTTTCTGAAAAAATTTTGATGAAGCAAAGCGGCAGTCGATCAGCCAATTTCCTGACAATGAAAATCCGACGAGGGGGCTGGACCACTCCTCCCACAAGGCGTGCTCACAGGTGAATGACGCAACCGACAGGCATGAAAAAACTCACGCATGCACATGAAGGTTCAAGCTTGGCTGATGCAATCACACATGATTCAAATCCATATAGTTTTTGCAAAAAATAAAAAGGTCTGTTACTTTTCTAACAGACCTCGTACAATTATTTGGGAATATTTCAGGATATACGAGGTCTGCTAGAAAAGTATCCGACCTTATTATTTTTTTCAAAAACTATATGGATTTGAATCACGTGTGATTGCGTCAGACAAGCTTGAACCCTCGTGCGCATGCGTGAGTTTTTTCACGCCTGTCGGTTGCGTCATTCGCCTGTGGGCAGGCTTTGAGTGAGCACTGGTCCACCCCTCCCGTCGGAATTCCTTTGTCTGACTACTTGCTGAGAGACTGGCGCTTTGCTTGATCAAAATTTTTTCAGAAAGTGTGAGGCAGATCCGAGTGGACACCATTCGAGAAATTCAGATGGTTTTCGGTGAAAATTTTAACGGCTGATGAGAGATTAAGGAGTGTTACTATCGCTTTAACGACAGCCCACGGCGCCGGACGGCGCACCAGATGGCGCACCAGACGGCGTGCCGCACCCCGAGCCGCCGCTGTCTGACGGATTTGCGCGGCGGCACCCAGCCGCTCATGGCGCGGCGCCACATGAAAACACCTCCATTGGAAGCCTTACAGGACAAGTTTGAACATGCCCAGCTGTTAAACAATTTCTCGGACACTCACTCGACTGAAAGCCATCGAAAACCACCTGAATCTTACGAATGGTTATCAACACAGACGCAACCGACAGGCGTGAAAAAACTCACGCATGCGCACGAGGGTTCAAGCTTGTCTAATGTAATCGCAAGTGATTCAAATCCATATAGTTTTTGAAAAAAATAAAAAGGTCGGTTTCTTTTCTAATAGACCTCGTAAAGTGAATGAAACAAAGTCTTCAGTGTTATTATTAAATGCAATGGAAGGAAAGCACCCCAACACTCATATTTTAACTTACAAATTTAAAATAATAGAACAATTTGAATATTGGGGAATCCTAATCTTACCAAACAGAAAAATTGATTAGGGCAAATTATGACAGGCTAAAAGAAGAAATTAAAACATCTGTAGATCGATGGAAGTCATTGCCTCTATCTATTATGGGAAGAATAAATACTTTAAAAATGATTATATTGCCAAAATTGTTGTACTTATTTCAAAACATCCCTTTACCCCCCCCCCCCCCCCCCCGACTTGTTTACTTGGATTAAAAAAACTACTTTGAGTTTGATATGGATCAAATAGAGAAAATAATTTCAAAAAAGATTACTTTAGAGCCCTTGTTGTTTTTATTGGCTCTATACCAGAAGAAACACAATTTCAGTAAAACATTGCATTTTTATTGATATAAGCTCATTAATAGCTAAAAGATGTATTGCTCTGACCTGGAAAAATGTCAATGGACCAAGCGCCTCCCAGTGGCTAAAACAAATGCTCTCTTGCCTACCATTGGAAAGAATATCATACATACATAAAGCAAAACAACATTTATTTGAAAAGATTTGGAGACCATTTATAAACTTTATAAAAGATTTGGATTCATCTGATGACCTCATTGATTTTTAAGCCCCCTGCAGAAACCACTAAATGTAACAATTACAATGTCATAAATTAAGAGAAGCTGTTTTTTTCTTTTTGTTCCTTTTTTTTTTTCATAATGAAACACCATGTAAGACACACTTTGTAAAATAATTTTGTCAAAGCTATACATGGATAAAATGTGAATAAAATATATTTGGCAAAAAAAAAAATTACTCCTATCAATGTTCAGTTTTGGCGCCATTCATCCTTGACCCAAAATACATAAACATACCAAACGGCAAATGTCAGCTCGCCACAGTTTGTGCGTGATCAAAATTGCACACATGCTTGTAGAGCTATTTGTCTTTTCTACATTCTGCTGTAATCAGGTGCTTTTAATTTGACAAACAGAGACTATGGCAGAAGACATTATAAGCACTACACTTTTCAGTTATGGTACCAGGAGCATGACACTTAAGTCACTCATGGTAACAGCAACATAACACTTAACTAAACACACGAAACCAATTAAACTACAAAAATGCAAAAAAAAAAAAAAATCAATAACACTAACAACACCGTCAAACTAACACGAACCACAATAACATTTTAAACCTCAAAACCCCAAATTCCCATGGTGCATTGCAGCACAATGTCCTTTGTTTACTGGTTAGCTAAAATTGCTAATTTCTAAAAAAAAGAAAAGTTAATCCTATCAACTTTCCATTTCTGAAGCATTCATCCTTGACCCAAACTGCATAAGCATGCCAAATGGCAAATGTCAGCTCTTCCTGGTTTTGCCATGATCAAAGCCATATACACGCACGCACGCACACACACACACACACACAAAGGCCACTTGACTATTATAATATAGATCCCACGATTTTGCCAACATAAATGTAACACCAGATTGGTTCACACACACAGGGTGGTTATTTTATATTTTAAATGGGATTTTCCACATTTCTTTAAATACATCTCTGCTGTACAAACACTTTAAAATAACAAATTTACAATCACATGAACAACAACTGGTGTTATGGACTGTGACCATGCTGTCCTATTCCAAGCTGGTGTTGCTGACTGAGCGGTCTCCCCTAAAAATCGGTCCGTCCTGCCTCCACTGTTCAGCATTCGTTCACTCTGTCTTTTATTTCTTGTAAGTCTGCTGGAGTCTCTGCAATCAGGTCAGTGTCATCAGCAAAACGAAGATTGTTGATTAGTTGTCCATCTGCACTAACACCAACAGTACAGTCAGCTAGTGCTCTTTGCATCATAGCGCGAGCAGTAACAGGAAAATGTATGGTGACAGATTGGAACCTTGATGAACTCCGGTGGTTACTGCAAACCAATCTGTCAAGTTCCCATCAATCTTAACTGCACTCACACACTTACTGTACTATACAAGAGTACAAGCAGTTGCGCTCGAATTCCATAATGACGAAGCACTTGCCATAGTCCTTTCTGCCACACACTGTGTAATACCTGCCGCTTGCTCTTCTGTGATCACAAAATCTACATATTGCTTGAGTCTCCATTTCAAAATCCCTGTATTGATCTTTCCTGGAACACTCAACAAACTAATTCCTTTATAATTACTGCACACCATTTTGTAGTTTTTCTTATGAATTGGTACGGTGACTGCCTTGCCCCAATATACAACCCCTGGCAAAAATTATGGAATCACCGGCCTCGGAGGATGTTCATTCAGTTGTTTAATTTTGTAGAAAAAAAGCAGATCACAGACATGACACAAAACTAAAGTAATTTCAAATGGCAGCTATCTGGCTTTAAGAAACACTATAAGAAATCAGGAAAAAAAATTGTGGCAGTCAATAACGGTTACTTTTTTAGACCAAGCAGAGGGAAAAAAATATGGACTCACTCAATTCTGAGGAATAAATTATGGAATCACCCTGTAAATTTTTATCCCCAAAACTAACACCTGCATCAAATCAGATCTGCTCGTTAGTCTGCATCTAAAAAGGAGTGATCACACCTTGGAGAGCTGTTGCACCAAGTGGACTGACATGAATCATGGCTCCATCACGAGAGATGTCAATTGAAACAAAGGAGAGGATTATCAAACTCTTAAAAGAGGGTAAATCATCATGCAATGTTGCAAAAGATGTTGGTTGTTCACAGTCAGTTGTGTCTAAACTCTGGACCAAATACAAACAACATGGGAAGGTTGTTAAAGGCAAACATACTGGTAGACCAAGGAAGACATCAAAGCGTCAAGACAGAAAACTTAAAGCAATATGTCTCAAAAATCGAAAATGCACAACAAAACAAATGAGGAACGAATGGGAGGAAACTGGAGTCAACGTCCGTGACCGAACTGTAAGAAACCGCCTAAAGGAAATGGGATTTACATACAGAAAAGCTAAACAAAAGCCATCATTAACACCTAAACAGAAAAAAACAAGGTTACAATGGGCTAAGGAAAAGCAATCGTGGACTGTGGATGACTGGATGAAAGTCATATTCAGTGATGAATCTCGAATCTGCATTGGGCAAGGTGATGATGCTGGAACTTTTGTTTGGTACTGTTCCAGTGAGATTTATAAAGATGACTGCCTGAAGAGAACATGTAAATTTCCACAGTCATTGATGATATGGGGCTGCATGTCAGGTAAAGGCACTGGCGAGATGGCTGTCATTACATCATTAATAAATGCACAAGTTTACATTGATATTTTGGACACTTTTCTTATCCCATCAATTGAAAGGATGTTTGGGGATGATGAAATCATTTTTCAAGATGATAATGCATCTTGCCATAGAGCAAAAACTGTGAAAACATTCCTTGCAAAAAGACAAATAGGGTCAATGTCATGGCCTGCAAATAGTCCGGATCTTAATCCAATTGAAAATCTTTGGTGGAAGTTGAAGAAAATGGTCCATGACAAGGCTCAACCTGCAAAGCTGATCTGGCAACAGCAATCAGAGAAAGTTGGAGCCAGATTGATGAAGAGTACTGTTTGTCACTCATTAAGTCCATGCCTCAGAGACTGCAAGCTGTTATAAAAGCCAGAGGTGGTGAAACAAAATACTAGTGATGTGTTGGAGCGTTCTTTTGTTTTTCATGATTCCATAATTTTTTCCTCAGAATTGAGTGATTCCATATTTTTTTCCCTCTGCTTGGTCTAAAAAAGTAACCGTTACTGACTGCCACAATTTTTTTTCCTGATTTCTTATAGTGTTTCTTAAAGCCAGAAAGTTGCCATTTGAAATGACTTTAGTTTTGTGTCATGTCTGTGATCTGCTTTTTTTCTACAAAATTAAACAACTGAATGAACATCCTCCGAGGCCGGTGATTCCATAATTTTTGCCAGGGGTTGTAATGGGACATTTGCTTTCCTCATAGATTTTGTTACATAGTTTATGCATCGATGAGACCGACACCTCTTCACCTGCCTCTGTCAGTTCTGCAGTTATGTTGTCTATTCCTTGAGCCTTGCTCCCTTTCAGTCTCTTGATTTCATTCTCTACTTCACCTTCCAAGACGTTCTGCATGTTGTCAACATTTGTTGGTTCTAGTACAGTGAGCACTGTGTCTGCTGCGTTTCCCCCAGCGGTCCAGTACTTGGTCTGTGCAGTCCAATATGATGCCATTTTTTTTTACGCTTGTCATCTTCGGTACAAAGCTCTGTGTCAGTTCATTAATTGTTGTGAAGATCTTCTTTGAGTTGTGACATTTTGAACTCTTTTCCACTGTGGTATATTTCTCCACAATCCACTGATTTTTGCATATCCTTACCTTCTTTCTGATTTCTCATGTCAAGTTGTTATATTCTTTCCGTGTCTCTTCATTTTCATATCGGTTATTCTTGAAAATCTTCCTCCTATCACTGAGTGCTAACACTTCATGCGATATCCAAGGCGCTGATTTGTACTGTCGCCTGAACCCGAGGTGCTTCTCTGCAGTTTACGTATAGACAGTTTGAATTTCTTTCCACAAGTCCTTTACGCTGTAACTCAAATGTAATAAACATTTAAATAAAAGTTGGTAAGACAAATAATGTTCCGGGAAATAATGATAATAATTCAATTTTGGAGGCGATCCAGACTACATTCTAGAACTGAGATCCAGAAGAATGTTTGCCACATAGCAACATTTAACTCAAAACGTTGTGAGAAGATGTTGATGTAATTTGGTCATCATATGGATAATGTCCTTGAAAATTAGCGATTTTCTTTTGAATTTGGTCCTGAACATACTTTGGATCTTGGATCCAGAAGATGTTTTAAGCATGATGTGGTGTTGGTTGAAGTATGTGTTCTCTGAGTGCCTTCTGCTGATTACATGCAATAAAGTATTTCTTTTTCCTGTTAATTTTGGCAGTGGAGACATCATGGCTTACGTGACAGCTGAGGTTCCTGCACCTCAACCGAACCTACCAAAGCCACGATTCTCCCTCTACCTGTCATCCCAGTTGCAGTATGGCGTGGTTGTCGTCTTCCACAGACAGTGCGGCTTCCTGCTCGGTGAGAGAAGACCGACATGGAAAAAATAATGATCAGTTGTAACTGTCTCCAGGTTACATTGTCTAGGTTCCTGATAAGTGAGGGAGAAAAAAGAAATTGTAAGATATGGGGGAAGAGACATGAAAATAGAGACTTTGGTTGTCCACACAGTGTAAAAAAAATAAAAAATCCAGATAGTCTGTTCAATGACTGTGATTGAATTGCAGATTGAATATGTAGCATTTCTCTGTTTATACATTTGTAAATCAGAAAAATTGTTTTGTTTAAACATAGTAGAAAATGGTCTCTTATTAGTTGTAAAATTTATAAACCTGAGAACCGTTGTTTTGTGATAAAATAAATGTCACTGTTAGTTATTAGTAGGCTGAGCCGGTTTCTCTAAAAGTAAGACTGAAGTGTGGTTTTGTATTCAGCCGAGTTTGTGCATGTTCCCCAAAGCACACGGTTGAGTCTGCCTTATAAGCCAATACAGAGATGAAATGAGTATTATTTTCAGATGCAGTTCAGCAGAGTCTTTTCATCTGCCCCTAAATTGCACACTGACACTGATATTGCACCCAACTGCCTCACAATTACAGTGTTATCCTGGTTGATGAAAACAGTGAAATACAATGCATGTTAAGCAGGACGGAGGAAGAAAACAAACACTGTCTGTCACTTGCTGTGGTTCTGCATTCTAATGCTGTTTTATTTCAACCGTCAATAGAATAACATCCAATTAAACACACAATTACATCTGTGTTTATTGGTGCACTGACAAGGTTATTGTTATTTTTGCTGCCTATAACAGCATGTTCATGCTGAAGTCAAGTGAAATATTGAAGATTATATTTGAGGCTTCAGTTTTGATTTGTGAACAGTGTAATGATTCCAGCAGTTTTTTTGTGTGTGTGTTTTTTGTCCATTTTTGAAAGGACCAAAAGTAACAGGTCAGTTAGCTGTTGTGCTCTTTATTCTCTTATTATTATGCCCCTTCTCAATGAAGTTGGAAAGCTTGATGTTTTCACGCTGTGTCTGTAAACTTTTAGTTTCCTAACAATAACTGATTGAGGTCATTTCTTGGTGGTGAACTGAGGGAGGATAGAGGAAGTATCATTTTGAAAATGGGGGTCAGCACACTACATACCAGTTGTAAAGTGGCAATCCTTCACTATACAAGTATACCATCTTTAAAACACCAGCTGTATGTTATAGAAATAATTTCCACAAGTCATAATCGCATCTAGTATAAAACCATGCACCATCCTAACAAACATACGAGTGGGAGCATACATCGCTGTTGTTATTTCATTGGCAAGGCGCAATGCGGTGTGCACACAAGTATCATTGATAGTTTCCATCCAACATAGTTATCACTGTCATGACCAGTGCCCATGCTGTTTACATAAATAGCATGTGTGCATGTGCTCTTTGTGCCCATGGGCATGTTCGTGATCTGGTGCAATGTTGGAGCATTACGTGCTTTAGAACGTGTGCTGTATAATAACAAAATGGGGCCCCTAGAGTTTATCTCAAATATATGACAGCTCCTGGACATTAATAAAACTAATACATGGAAAGAATGTGTTAGGCTGTCTAGAGTAGATTGGCTACTCTTGAGAGGTGGGGATGAACTGGACATCTTTCTGGGTGGTTGCCATCCAGGAGTGGACTTTTCACAGTGTGGAGAACGTGGTAACGAGCCATGGTCCCAGATCTGACCTGTCCCACTGGAATTTATCATGTCAATTCTGTTGGGGAAAGTGTAGTGACATGGACCCACAACAGGGGGCGCAAATGAACGGACAATGAAAGAGTCAAATATGAACACTTTACTGTTGTGAATGAGCACAACACAGAGGAATGTGAAATTTAACAGACAGTCAATCACAAGGGTGACGTGTGGGCAGGCTCGAGGATAGAAGATGTCTGTCCTGAGATGAACCGGAACCACATGATTTCCTCCACCACCGAACCCGGAGAATACTGGTGCCGCCAAGTCCCGAGTCCCCAGGTGGCCACCGTCTTCGAAGGTCGGATCTGGTACTGCTGGCAGGGAGCAGAGACAATAAGATATGGGTGTGTGCACACCCAGTAGCAACAACGGTGGGACTGCCACCTCCACCTCTAACACACACTCGTGCAGCTCCTGTCTACCCACTTATCTGGTGGAGGTGTGCAGCGGAGCTGTTGCTGGACACACCGAACGCCGGTCACACAGACACGGAACACCACAGGAAAGCGGCTGCAAAAAAGAGTTCAGACTGATACACAGTTCCCTTTCAAGGCTGAGAATACTACCTGAACGGTTTGACGATATCTTGGCGATGAGGTGAAGATGACGTTCGGGTTTTATGGAGTGAGATGATGAAGCATGAATGAGTGACAGCTGTCAGGAGATAATGAGTGACAGCTGTCACCCCCGGCTGTGTCTGTGGCGGCAGCGCCCTCTCGTGCCTGAAGCCCACACTTCAGGCAGGGCGCCCTCTGGTGGTGGGCCACCAGTACCTCCTCTTCTGGCGGCCCACACAACAGGACCCCCCCCCCCCCCCCCAACGGGCGCCTCCTGGCGCCCGACCAGGCTTATTGGGGTGTCGACGGTAGAAATCGGCCAGGAGGGCCGGATCCAGGATGAAGCTCCTCTTCACCCAGGAGCGTTCTTCGGGTCCATACCCCTCCCAGTCCACCAGATATTGGAACCCCCGGCCCATTCGACGGACGTCCAGGAGCCGGCGCACTGTCCAAGCCGGCTCCCCGTCAATGATCCGGGCAGGAGGCTGCGCCGGACCGGGAGCACAGAGGGGTGAGGTGCGGTGCGGTTTGATCCTGGAGATGTGGAACACCAGGTGGATCCGCAGTGAAGCTGGGAGCTGGAGCTTCACTGCGGCAGGGCTAAGGACCTTGAGGATGCGAAAGGGTCCGATGAACCTGTCCATTAGTTTCGGTGACTGTACCTGAAGCGGGATGTCCTTTGTCGACAACCACACCTCCTGCCCGGGCTGATATGCAGGGGCCGGGGACCGCCGGCGGTCTGCATGGGTCTTGGCCCTTGTCCGGGCCTTCAACAAGGCAGAACGGGCGGTGCGCCACACCCGACGGCACCTCCGAAGGTGGGCCCGGACCGAGGGCACACCGACCTTTCCCTCAACCACAGGAAATAATGGGGGCTGGTACCCCAAACACACCTCAAACGGGGAGAGGCCGGTGGCAGAAGACACCTGGCTGTTATGCGCATACTCGATCCAAGCCAGGTGGTTGCTCCAGGCCGTCGGGTGCGCGGATGTCACACAGCGGAGGGTCTGTTCCAACTCCTGGTTGGCCCGTTCTGCCTGTCCGTTCGTCTGTGGATGGTACCCGGACGAGAGGCTCACGGTGGCCCCCAGTTCCCTGCAGAAACTCCTCCAGACCTGGGAGGAGAACTGAGGACCACGATCTGAGACAATGTCTGCTGGAATCCCATGCAGACGCACGACGTGGTGGACCAGGAGGTCTGCAGTCTCCTGGGCCATCGGGAGCTTCGGGAGGGCCACGAAGTGGGCCGCCTTGGAGAATCGGTCCACTATCGTGAGGATGGTGGTGTTGCCCTGGGACGGTGGGAGGCCCGTGACAAAATCCAGGCCGATGTGGGACCAGGGGCGATGAGGCACAGGAAGCGGTCGGAGCAGTCCTTGGGACTTCCTGTGGTCAGCCTTGCCCCTGGCGCAGGTGGTGCAGGCCTGGATGTACTCCCGGACATCGGCCTCCATAGACGCCCACCAGAAGCGCTGCCGGACAACTGCCACGGTCCTTCGCACCCCCGGATGACAGGAGAGCTTGGAACCGTGACAGAAGTCTAGGACCACAGCCCTGGCCTCTGGTGGGACGTATAGTTTGTCTTTTGGTCCAGTTCCCGGGTCCGGGCTTCGTGCCAGGGCCTCCCGGACGATCTTCTCCACGTCCCAGGTGAGGGTGGCCACGATAGTGGACTCAGGCAGGATGGGCTCCGGTGGATCCGACAGCGCAGTTTTGACCTCCTCTTCGTGTACCCGGAACAAGGCATCCGATCTCTGATTCTTGGTCCTGGGGCGATAGGTGATCCGGAAGTCAAAACACCCGAAGAACAGTGACCAGCGGGCTTGCCTGGGGTTCAGCCGCTTGGCGGTCCTGATATACTCCAGGTTCCAATGGTCAGTGAAAACCGTGAATGGCACAGACGCTCCCTCCAACAGGTGTCTCCACTCCTCAAGAGCCTCTTTCACCGCAAGGAGTTCTCGATTGTCGACGTCATAGTTCCGTTCAGTCGGGGTCAACCTGCGAGAAAAGTAGGCACACGGGTGAAGAACCTTTTCGGTCTCTCCGCTCTGGGATAGCACGGCTCCTATCCCTGAGTCAGAGGCGTCCACTTCAACCACAAACTGGCGGCTAGGGTCGGGCTGCACCAAAACTGGCGCAGTAGAGAACCGTCGTTTCAACTCCTTGAACGCGGCTTCGCACCGATCCGACCAGGTGAAGGGGACTTTTGGAGAGGTCAGGGCTGTCAGGGGGGCTAACTACCTGACTGTAGCCCTTAATGAACCTCCTATAGAAATTAGCGAAGCCAAGGAACTGTTGCAGCTTCCTACGGCTTGTTGGTTGGGGCCAATCTCTCACCGCCGCAACCTTGGCCGGATCAGGGGCGACGGAGTTAGAGGAGATCATAAACCCCAGGAAGGACAAAGAAGTGCGGTGGCCCTTCACAAACAGTCGGTTCTCTAACAACCGCTGCAGGACCTGACGTACATGCTGGACATGGGTCTCAGGATCCGGAGAAAAGATGAGAATATCATCCAGATATACGAAGACGAATCGGTGCAGGAAGTCCCGCAAAACGTCGTTAACCAAGGCTTGGAACGTTGCGGGGGCGTTGGTGAGGCCGAACGGCATGACCAGGTACTCAAAGTGACCTAACGGGGTGTTAAATGCCGTCTTCCATTCGTCTCCCTTCCGGATCCGAACCAGGTGATATGCATTCCTAAGATCCAGCTTAGTAAAGATTTTGGCTCCATGCAGAGGGGTGAATACGGAATCCAACAATGGCAGCGGGTATCGGTTGCGAACCGTAATCTCATTCAGCCCCCTGTAATCAATGCATGGACAGAGTCCGCCATCCTTCTTGCCCACAAAAAAGAAACCTGCACCCATCGGGGAGGTGGAGTTCCGGATCAGCCCGGCAGCTAATGAGTCCCAGATGTAGGTCTCCATTGATTCGCGCTCAGGTCGTGAGAGGTTGTACAGCCTGCTGGACGGGAACTCAACGCCTGGAATCAGATCAATGGCACAATCGTACGGACGGTGCGGGGGAAGGGCGAGTGCCAGCTCCTTGCTGAAGACATCAGCAAGATCGTGGTACTCAACCGGCACCGCCGTCAGATTGGGATGGACTTTGACCTCCTCCTTAGCATGTAAACCGGGAGGAACCGAGGATCCTAAACACGCCCGATGGCAGGTTTCGCTCCACTGAACCACCACCCCAGACGGCCAATCATTCCGGGGATTGTGTTTCAACATCCACGGGAAACCCAAAATCACGCGGGAGGTAGAAGGAGTCACAAAAAACTCAATCTCCTCCCAATGATTCCCAGACACCACCAGAGTTAAAGGTTGTGTCTTGTGCGTGATTAAAGGGAGAAGGGTGCCATCTAGTGCCCGCACCTGCAATGGCGAAGGAAGTGCCACCAGAGGGAGCCCTACCTCCCTTGCCCATCTGCTATCCAGCAGATTCCCTTCTGACCCCGTGTCCACCAGTGCTGGGGCTTGAAGGGTTAAATCCCCGCTCAGGATTGTAACTGGGAGTCGTGTGGCAATATGTGTGTGTCCCACGTGAATGTTACGACCCCCCCCTTAGCCCAGTCTCTAAGGGCGGGTGTTGTCGTTTTGGCCGTTTGGGGCAGTTTCTCTGTATGTGCTCTTTTGAGCTGCAGAGAAAACACTCCCCGCGGACCAGCCTCCTCATTCTGTCAGCTGTTCTCATTTTGGCCCTGTGCGTTTCCCTAGCAACGTCAGCAGGGGGAGCTGTTGCCCCACGGAGCACTGCGGCTGTGGAGCGTGGGGAGGGCGGAACCTTTTCGAACCCGGAAGGGAGAGGGACGGCACGTGCCCGGCCACGTCCTTCGTCTCGCTCCCGACGGCGTTCCTCCAACCGATTGTCTAACCGTATAACGAGATCGATAAGCCCATCTAAATCCCGCGGTTCTTCCTTAGCTACCAGGTGCTCCTTCAGGACCGACGACAGTCCGTTTATGAAGGCGGCGCAGAGCGCAACGTCATTCCAGCTGGACCTCGCAGCCGCGATGCGGAAGTCGACTGAATATTCTGCTGCGCGCCGGCGCCCCTGTCGCATTGACAGCAGCACTCTTGAAGCGGTCTCTCCTCTGTTAGGGTGATCAAACACTGTTCTGAACTCCCTCACAAACCCAGTATAAGAGGTAAGGAGCCGTGAGTTGTGCTCCCAAAGCGCTGTAGCCAAAGCGCGTGCCTCACCACGAAGCAAGTTAATAACATAAGCCACCTTGCTGGCATCAGACGCGTAAATCACGGGTCGTTGTGCAAAGACGAGTGAACACTGCATCAGAAAGTCCGCGCACGTCTCCACACAACCCCCGTACGGCTCTGGGGGACTTATGTATGCTTCAGGGGATGGTGGGGGGGTTCGTTGAACGACCAGTGGAACGTTAATATCGGGCACAGGGTCGGCAGGAGGAGGAGCCGCAGCAGCGCTCTGATCGCGCGCTTCCACCTGTGCGGTGAGAGTCTCCATCCTGCGATTAAGGATGACATTTTGCTCGGTCATCAAATCCAGCCGAGTGGTAAAGGCAGTGAGGATTTGCTGCAACTCACCAAGCACGCCTCCTGCAGACGCCTGTGCACCCTGCTCTTCCATTGGTTGTCCAACAGATGGGTGACGCCCCTCGGGATCCATGACGCTGGCCGAGATATCCTGTTGGGGAAAGTGTAGTGACACGGACCCACAACAGGGGGCGCAAATGAACGGACAATGAAAGAGTCAAATATGAACACTTTATTGTTTTCAAGGCTGAGAATACTACCTGAACAGTTTGACGATATCTCGGCGATGAGGTGGAGATGACGTCCGGGTTTTATGGAGTGAGATGATGAAGCATGAATGAGTGACAGCTGTCAGGAGATAATGAGTGACAGCTGTCACCCCCGGCTGTGTCCGTGGCGGCAGCGCCCTCTCGTGCCTGAAGCCCGCACTTCAGGCAGGGCGCCCTCTGGTGGTAGGCCAGCAGTACCTCCTCTTCTGGCGGCCCACACAACAAATTCCACACTATCATTTTATGTTTGATTTAATACGCACACACATACAGTTTGTACACTGCTCAAAAAACTAAACACTTTTTAATCAGAGTATAGCGTCAAGTCGATTCAACTTCTGGGAAATTGATCTCAATCAATCAATCAATCAACATTTATTCATAAAGCGCTTT
This sequence comes from Thalassophryne amazonica, assembly GCF_902500255.1. Classification (NCBI taxonomy): domain Eukaryota; kingdom Metazoa; phylum Chordata; class Actinopteri; order Batrachoidiformes; family Batrachoididae; genus Thalassophryne; species Thalassophryne amazonica. The sequence goes on from NC_047103.1 coordinate 63,947,113, forward strand.
ACAGCACCGACTGGTGTCCAAAGTGCTTAACATTAAAAACACAAATTTACCAAATAAAACACATGTAAAATAAAATTTTAAAACAACACATAAAAAAGAACATAAAAATAACAGAACATGTCACCTCCCCACTAAGTGTTAAAAGCCAGTTTAAATAAATAAGTCTTTAACTTAGATTTAAAAAGTGCTAGGTCAGGAATAGTACATAACTCAAGAGGTAGCCCATTCCACAGTCTCGGGCCAGCTACTGCGAAAGCATGATCACCCCAGCGTTTATATCTTGACCTTGGAACATCTAAGTAAAGCTGGCCAGACGCCCTTAATGTCCTACTGTAGGTGCGCACAGTTAAAATTTCAGACAAGTAGGGAGGTGCAAGGCCATAAATAGCTTTAAAAACAAACATTAAAATTTTAAAATAAATTCTAAAACGAACTGGAAGCCAGTGGAGTGAGTACAGGACGGGCGTAATATGCTCACATCTAAAAGTGTTTGTCAAAAGACGAGCAGCAGCATTCTGCACCAACTGGAGACGTGCAAGAGACGACTGATTAATGCCCGAATAAAGTGCATTACAATAATCAAGTCTGGAGCTGATGAAAGCATGAATGGCTGTCTCAAGATCACGTCTACTGAGAAAGTGCTTTATTTTAGCCAAAAGGCGAAGTTGGAAAAAACTAGCTTTGACAACAGAATTTATCTGTTGATAGAACCTCAAACAGCTGTCAAATATCACTCCCAAATTCTTGACAGCTGGTTTTACATAGTTAGCCAAAGCACCAAAATTTGGTGTTACCACATTTGGTATGCCAGTGCGCTCAAACACCATGATCTCAGTTTTACCATCATTCAGGTAAAGGAAGTTTTGGGACAGCCACTGCTTTACATCACGAATACAATTAAATAATGATGACAAAGCATCACTCCCATTAGTCCTCACAGGCAGATAGATTTGCAGATCATCAGCATAACAATGAAAGGACAGGTTGTGCAGGGTTATAATTGACCCCAATGGCAGAATGTACAAAGAAAATAGAATCGGCCCAAGAACAGAACCCTGCGGCACTCCACAGCACAGAGGAGCAGTTGATGAGGAAAGGTCCCCAATCATGACAGAAAAGCTCCTTTCAGCCAAATATGATCTAAACCACTTAAGTGCAGTACCATGAATGCCAATAAAATGTTCCAACCGGGAAACAAGTACTGTGTGATCCACAGTATCAAAGGCTGCTGTGAGGTCCAACAGAACCAGCACAGCAGGATTCACTGCATCCACCGACAAAGTGATGTCATTATGAACTTTTAAAAGTGCTGACTCAGTCCTGTGTCGCGATCTAAATCCAGATTGGAATTTTTCAAGGATGAGATTGTCTTCTAAAAATGATTGTAACTGTAAAAAAACAACCTTTTCTAAAACCTTAGATAGAAATGGCAGATGAGACACAAGTCTAAAATTGGATAAAACTGATGAGTCCAGGTGATGTTTTTTAAGAAGAGGTTGAACCACAGCATGTTTAAAAGCAGCTGGAACAGACCCTGATCTAAGACAAGCATTGATAAAAGTTAGGAGACCTGCCCCAACAGTATTAAAAACCTCCTTCAACACCTTAGCTGGAACAACATCTAAAGGACAACTTGTAGATTTTATGTGTTTTACAACAAAAGCGAGAGATGCAAAAGAAATGGGCTCAAACTGTTCGAGCACAGCAGAATGTGCACGAGGAGCAGACAACTCAACATTACAGCTCTGATCAGCGTTCTGTCTGACTGATGAAACCTTATCAATAAAAAACTGAAGAAACTCCTCACAGGTTGTGGTTGTAGCGTCCATCAAAACAGAGGTGTGTGGATTTACAACTGAGTTAATAGTCTGAAATAACACACTGGGACGATGACAACTGCTAGAAATAATATGAGAGATATTGTGCTTTTGCCTCCTTCACAGCCTTCTGATAGTCAGTCAGACTGTCCCTCAGAAAACCCAGAGACACCTGTAGTTTGTCCTTTTTCCATTTTCTCTCTGCCCGTCTGCAGCGTTGCCTGAGGGCACGGGTCGTGGCATTTAACCAGGGGTCGGATTTTGATTTCCTGGATTTGCAGCACATCGGTGCAACAGAGTCCAAAATTACTGTGCATGTAGAGTGGAAAGAAGAGAGGATGTTATCTGGGAGTAATGGAGAAACCAGTCCATTCATGGCATAAAACTGAGAGTCCATGAAGGCAGCAGCAAAGTCCCCCGCTGTCGAGGAGGTAACCAAACGGCGGTGAGAGACAGGAACAAGTGGCTTACTAGCAGATGGAGGAGCAATAAATTCAAAAATAACAGGAAAGTGATCTGAAATAGCAATGTCTGATATGTCCTTAAGTGAAACTGAGAGCCCAAAAGAAGTAACCAGATCCAAGGTGTGTCCAAGATTATGTGTTAAGTAGCAGAAGGGGTTGTTAATCAGTTTTAGCTGTTTTAGTTTTAATGAAATTAACAACAGGTGCACGGGAGGTGTAACGGTAAGATGACACCCAAAACAGGAATGGTTTTACAGGTGGAGGCCAGTGACATTTTTTCCCTCCTCATCTTGTCTGACTGATTTTTCACTAATTTTGCATTTGGCTAGAGTCAGTGTCACTACTGGTAGCATGGTGTGGCACCTGGACTCAGAAGTTGCACAGGTAGTCTGACTGCTGTGTCTCCCAGCACAGTCTCAAGAGCATGGTGGGGATTCCAAAAGAAAGGCAGTTGCTCTAGGAGAGCTCAACAGGGCCATAGAAGGTCCTTAACCCATCATCAGGACCGGTATATGCTCCTTTGTGCGTGGAGGAACAGGATGAGCACTGCCAGAGCCCCCAGAATGACCTCCAGCAGGCCACTGATGTTCCCTTCTTCAAAACTGTCTCACTGTGTTAAATTGTCTGATGGAGCTCTCTGCCTGACTGGATAAATAACTACTGTGTCAGACTGTAAATGTGAATTTATACACAGTAGCTTTAATCTAGTCAGGCAATTTTTGTGACATCTTGACAGCTTTTGTCTTGCAACATGTTTAGTGGGATTACATTACTTATTTATTTATTTATTTAGTCTTTTTTTTTAACAATATAACCCCTTTAATGATCATCTTACTTGAACAAGAGCTGAACCTGGACTAATTTCATTATAAACCTGCTCTTTAACGGATAAAACCTGGATGAAAACTTTCTGAATCATAGTTTTTCACTCCCCTTCCTGCAAGACACATGCACCACCCACCTCACACATAAAGCGACCATGATTGTGAGTGATGCCAGCCACCCCGCACACAGTCTGTTCAGCCTCCTGCCCTCTGGGAGAAGGTATCGGACTCTCTGTTCCTGCTCCACCAGACTCACCAACAGCTTCATCCACCAGGCTGTCAGAAAGCTGAACTCTCTCTCTCTCTCTCTCTCTCTCTCTCTCTCTGCCCTCTCCATCAAACACTCTGGATTCTGAACCCTCTGACCTATGGAATGACCGTCTTTTTGCACTACTACAATATATCGACAGAAACTTTGGCAACACTGCTTGCTCGCTCCCGAGTCCCCTCTGCTCTTACTCCTCCCCTCCTCTTGATTTCAACACTGTCTGTGTTTAGCGTTTTCTCCTCTTGAGGAAACACGGAGTGTTTTGGAAACACAAAGCCTTTAATCTGTAAAATAAAGCCTTAATTTCTGAATGTAACACCAGCTGCAGACAAAGGAGGCACTGTGGATTATTTAATGAAGGATTTTGATGAAGTTTTTTGTTTTACTTAGGCAGAAAGAGACGCTGCTTTCAGCTGTGCTCGCTGTAGCTCAGAGTGAAACTGCAGTGCACAGCGCATGAAGCCGGAACTTTGCGACCACTAAGTCACTACATGCAGCGCTGCAAAAATAAACTCATTGGCCGGTATAAATGGCCGATACAGATATCTGCAAAAATGCTTTCATTTTCGGGGTGTGTCTGTGAATTCAGTTCTTTGTCAGATGACTGTTTTCATTTCCATCAACCAATGTAGCATCCATTCGTTCTTAACACATTACCCATTCCATATCAGCAAAGATATCCACTGTGATATTTTTCCAATTGAGATCTGATGTGTTCTTGTACTTTTTTTTGATCAGTATATTTGATCTGAAATGGTAGTAAAGACATTGGTACCTCACCTCGGATAAATTCAGGAAAAGATAGAAGCCTCCAAAGTTTTTCCTCTTAGTCCAACTGTAATGTGAATTTTCATTAAATCCAGGCTTCTGCAAAAAACATTCTGGTAGCATTAAATCGGTGATGGACTCAGGATTTGATTTGCATTCATTAAAGCTACATTTAATGCATGAAAGGCCTAAATTAATGACTGTAAATGAGGACACTGCATTAAAAATAACAAAAAAAGCCTTTTGTACAGAGAAGCAGAGGAATGGTCATTTGGTCAAATTATACAGAGTGAACATAAAAACACTCCTTGGTTTCAAATATTTATAATAATATCAAAAGTCACATGAATCATTTTAAAATTTTGAAGAAGAAGAATCTGCAAAAGAGAAAAAAACTTGATGAGTTTCTGCAACTGCTGATACCAAAATTGTTAAATTATTCATATGACATTTGATATTATACATATTTGAAACCAATGAATGTTTTTGTGTTCACCCTGTATTTATGAACTCATCTGTACAACACATGACACATTCTCATGTCAGATAAGGACAGCAAAAACTAATATTCATGGAAAATGTCAATGCTCTGCTTCTTGGTTTCAGTTTCTTTATGAGATAATCTAATTCCCTCATCTTCTCCTTAATGTCATTTTTGTTTTCCAGAGGAGGTTCAACATACCATCGATCGCCTGCTGCGCTCTCAAATGCAAATGCGTATTGACATGGCTGACCCTGACAGGTCAACACACACACACACACACACCACAACATAAGTTAATCTTGTGAAATGGCGTGTTTTTTAGCTTGTGGTGTCTAAAAATCTTTTAAATGAACTGAACTCTGTAGAGGTTGTACGTGCTTTGACAATTGTTTAATTTTGCACAAAATAAAGTGAGGAGGCAATAAATGAATGATGGACAAAATAAGGCCACTGACATGTGAGTGACTGCAGATAGTGCATATGAATCAGGGTGGCTGTCAGTGAGTTTATCATCAGCTAACCACCTGATTTAGTAATCAGAGCAAGGCTATGGGTCAGTGTCAGGCTGAGGAAGCCTAGTGTACTAAACACTGAAAGCTGAAGCAGTCCTTAACCCTCTGGGGTCCGAGGGCATTTTTTTGGACAGTTCACTTGCCTGGCATAAATGTTTTATTATTGGTGTTAACAACTCTCCCTGTATCCCACAATCAAGTTTTATGTCTCTTTTTTTCAGGACAACCTGTGCTTTCACAATATATATGCTTTTGTTGTGTTCTGTAAGTGTAATAAAGGTTTACAATCAAAAATAAGAAAGAAAAAAGTAAAGCTAAAAATAATTTTCCACACATTTATTCAAAACACACAGCAAACTATAATAAAAACTGTTTTGACACTTTATAAAGGTAATTTGAGGTCTTGTGTGAAAGACTGTACAATAAACACAAATGCACATTTTGAACAATATATACAAAATGGTCTGTGCGTTTATTTTATTTTTTTTTTTTTGTCTTATCTCAAAGCAATTTCTGTCTGCTATTACACAAAGGTTACAACAGAAACTTCTACTGTGTTTTGGACTGTTCTGTGCTGCTCCTAAAGCAACTTTCATTCACACTTTGGCCCACTCTGGCTCCTTACAGTCTGAGGAGCGGCCCTCCCCCTCGCTCCATTGATATGGTAAACAAGTGCTTTACGCCCAGAAAGCAAGAGTTATCCAGTAACATGCAAACTAGTGGAGCAATCCTGATAGTTACACACTCTTTGTTTGAGCATGTGAGATTGTCATCAGAGGCTCTCCGTCTGCTCCTGCTTTCACTGATCGCTGTGCGTAATGGCGCAGGGTGCACTGGATGTACTCATTGGAGCACCCAGGGGGCTATTCAAAGGGGCCAACTAGCAACATATCACTCCTGAAAACGATCTTTGGCTTTTCACATGGAGGTAAATCTGCCCTACGATTAGATTTTGGAAAACCATGTGACGGTGAAACAATTCCAATTGGACACTCACGTTGCGCACGTCATGATATTTTTCCAGTTGAGATCTGATGTGTTCCTTTACTTTTTTGATCAGTATATTTGATCTGAAATGGTCGTAAAGACATTGGTACGTCACCTCAGATAAATTCAGGAAAAGATAGAAGCCTCCAAAGTTTTTCCTGTTAGTCCAACTGTAATGTGAATTTTCATTAAATCCAGGCTTCTGCAAAAAACATTCTGGGAGCATTAAATTGGTGGGGGGGGGACTCATGATTTGATTTGCATTCATTAAGGCTACATTTAATGCATGAAAGGCCTAAATTAATGACTGTAAATGAGGACACTGCATTAAAAAAGCAACATATCACTCCTGAAAACGATGTTTGGCTTTTCACATGAGGTAAATCTGCACTCATTGAATATCCATGACACTCACATTGCACACGTCATCATCACACTGCTTCTATGAGGAGTACAAAGATGGGCGATGGTTGGCTCGAAAGTCCGCGGCGTTAACTTTTCAGCAAAAAAAAGAGTAAGTTTCTATCTCATATCATTAAAAAGTTATTTATAATTTGGTAAAGCTTGGTCTTAGCCGTCGTATACGACGGCGTCGGCCCCACAGGGTTAAAGACCCAAAATATAAAACTTCAAGAATCAAAGCTAATATTTTTTTAACACTGGCCCCGTAGTCTTCTAAACCCATTGCAGCACTTTGACCACAGGAGCCACCTGCATGAGATATTTGGTGAACACAAGGGCCACCTGGGTATTTGTTGGCCACACAGTAACTTGTTTTGGCCATGGTTAATGCCAAACTTGCTTGTTGTAGGTCCTGTTTTGGATTTCTGCTCCGAGCTGCAGTTGAGCTCTGAACATGTGTGATTGATTCATATGTACATTGAGTAGAAATATGGATTCCTCTTTGTGGTTTTACACAGCAGGCTGGCTTTGGATTTGCCTGATAACCTGAATATGATGAATGAGGCTGAGGGAGCTCAGGATCCCTTCTTTGGCCTTGTGGAGTCACACCAACTGCCCAGTCCCTATAATGTACAGCAGGTACAGCTACACGCAGAGATACGGCCTTATATTTTATGTAATGATGCGACTCTGAAATGTACTACTAGAGTATAATCTGATGTCTGAAGCTGCTGTGTGTCACATGAAAAGTCCACAAACACTTTAGTTTACCTGCATATCAAAGCACAAAGTAGAATGCTTGATTTATCTGTATTCATTTGCAAAGAAACTATTTAAGTAGCTTTCAATAATAGAAAAAAAATGCATTATATAGTTTAGAACAAAACATTAGAAAAGCCATAAATATGACAAGACAAACAGCTTGAGTTAAACAGTTATGCCCTTGGTTTGAACTTGCAAGGTTAAACCCAGCGGTGGGCACAGTTCAGATAATCCGATAGCAGATAATTATCGAAGCTAATGTTTTTGCTGTTGGATTAGTTTTTCAGATAAGTTTTAATCGGACCAATATCTTCCGAGAAATTTAGTTCCAATAACTTTCAGTCCGATAAATTTTTTTGCTGGTAAAGTGAACAAAGTTTAACGATCATAAATGTTTGTAAACCGTAAAATCAAACATTTTAGTCCGTCTGTTGTGTGTTTGTAGCAGACTGTCTGTCGCTTGCTGATGACGTCGTCATTAAGCGCAAACAGGGCTGTACAGTGCGAGTGTTTTGCTCGCATATTGCGCCTAAAATTTGATTGTGCGAGGAAAAAAAATAAAACGGGCGCACGTGTGCAAGAATGTATTTCAACCCTTTCATTTGCATTTTGCTCCTAAAATAAATACAGTGGTCCCTCGCTAACGCGGTTCACCTTTCGCGACCTTTCGAGCCGTCCTGCCGTCATTTGAACGTTAAAACTTGGATAAGACGGCTGATTAAAATGGTGGCCGTCTTGTTCAAAGCCGTCTAAAATGCGCAGTTTACCGGAGGAGCTGTGTGTGCGCGCGCGGAGTCAACTCGCTGCAGACTGCGAACGGAGGCACGAGACGTTACATTCTGCTGAGAACCATCAGTGCACGTGACACAGCGAGCGCGGAGCAGGGAGAGAGGATTTTAACCCGAGTGAACATAAAAAAAACAAAACAACAACAACAACAAAAACTAGTTTTCTTTTCTCTGCTCTTTCTCTACCGGTATTTTTCTGATGGCACCGTCCTGTTCACACCATGTGCGCGTCGTATACTGAATTTATGAGATCATGAGATGAAATAAACGGTCAAATATCCTTAAAAACATCCTTAAAAAATGAGAATATATGAATGAACTGAGGAAAAATTACGCAAACACTGGATAAAAAATAAAACCCTGCTGCCGTGATGTTCAGAGGGACAGATCACAAAAAGCAGGTGAGAACTCTGAACTTTAACAGCTGCTATTTTCCAAAGGTATTTATTTGTTCAATCTTAAGCGATGAGGAGAAATAAATGACTTCATCACACTAAATGAACTGGAGTCAGAGTAAAAATACAAGCTGCTGATTTTTGTTATTTTCCAAAGTTATTATAAGCTGCAGCTATATGTTTTATTCATTTCAAAGTGAGTTACCTCTTATTTTATTCTGATTTATTTATACAAAAAATATGGGGAGTCAAATCAGCCTGCATTGTTCTGTTCAGTTTATATCAGTTTTCCTGCACATGTCCAGGTATTGTTTCCTCTTTATAAGTGTTTGGTGTTTGCATTTGCGCCACAAAGTTTTAAAACACAATAAAATGTTCACACTTTTCTTTAAAGCAGTTCTGTAATTTCAGAAATGCAACAGAAACAACCACAAATCAGAAAAAGTTGGGACTATAAGTAAAATGAAGATAAAAATAAAAATGTTGCAGAGTTGTGTCTTGGTGACTTGTCTCCTTCCAGCATGGACATTTAGATTTTGAGAACTGCCTACCTGACACAGATTTACTATAAAGTACCACACTGTTTGTATTTCTGAATGATTGATGTAAATGAAGTCTAAGAAATAGTCACTGATTTGGAAATGTTCATGTTTTCATCCCGACGTTTCTCTGAAAATGCTGCAGACCTTAATTTAGGAAATTCTGTATGATCCGACTAGTCGACTAATCGCAGAAATAATCGTTGACTAGTCGACTATCAAAATAGTCGTTTGTGGCAGCCCTATTTTCAAACCATCTCCCGAGATTTTTGAAAAAAGGGGTAGTTTTTTGTCAGACCCTAGTAAAAAATAAAATTATAAAAAAATATCATGCAAAAAAGCCCATGATAGGGGGTGATTGTCTGAAGGTTTTCCCTAGATAGGGGGCATATTTTCAACATAGGGAACAAGCATAGGTACCCCCTTGAATTGGGGAGTGGGGGGGCCGGGATTTTTCTACTCAGGTTTGAACTTTGAGAGTGTTTACACATGAGAGAAAAGTGAGAAAATGTTCATGCCTGATTGAGAAAAGTGTATAAAGTGTGTAGTGAGGGGTTTTACAGCTTTAAAACATCTATAATAATTGTAAAAAATAACGCTGGCCACTTCGCGGATTTCGCCTATCGCAGGCTATTTTTAGAACGTAACTCCCACGATAAACGAGGTACCACTCTATATCCCATAGAGAAAACCATTCCCACATCTGTACAAATCGACAAGTGTGTGTGTGAGAGTGTGTGCTGTGGACCGTTGGTTGAATGTAGCTAAGCGTAGCAGGCAACCTGAGTATAAAAAGTGGGACGGGGATGTTATGTGTGTGTGAGGGTTTAAAATAATACAAGAAATACACAGCAAAAAGTAATGAAATGGACAAAAGCAATGATGTAAATAATGATAGAAAAGGAAGTAAAAAAACAATGAAATAAATACATTAGAATCATATAAAATGTGCATGTGTGTGTAGAAAAGGTACTCTCTGTACAGTATGTGTCTTTGCGTTAATAATACAATTGTATCAAGAAATTTCACAGTGCTCCTAAATTTTTATCTGTGCTCCTAAATTTTTTCATTTAGGAGCACCTGTGCTCCTAGTGAAAAAGCTAAGCGTACAGCCCTGGCAAAATGTGATTGGCCGGTCAACACTGAGCATTGTAGGTAGTGTAGTTTAGGTTCACTGTGGATGTTACAGTGAGTCGCCCACTCGACGCAAAAACAAAACAGACTAATTTTAACATTATTTTATTTTATTTCTATGTGGCTGTAATTTAATCGCCAAGACTCGGTTGGGGAGAGGAGCTCTCACGGCGCAGCTGTGTGTACAGAGGGAGGGACTTTTCTTCATGTTTAGACACTGTTTTGGATTTTTTTAAAAAGGACACTTTATATGGATTATTTATTCAGATGAATCCCACTGAAACTAACAGGTAAGAATTATATTTACTACGTTTATTTTACAGCCCAGTCTCACGTTTTGTTTTTTGTTTTTTTTTCGTGCTCCCGTCACGAAATGAGTCAAATTTTCGTGACAGGGTTTTTTTTAAACTCACTATTACTAACCCTACTCCCACCCCAACCCTAACCATAACCACCCTGAAACCCCTCCCCCCCACTTCACTTTTAATTTCGTACAGCCATCACGGAATGAATTAGAATGAATTTGTGCTGCTGTGATGAAAATGATGTGCTTTTCGTCACAATATCACAAACCAATAGATTAATTATATTTCATGTTGCTGAGTCATGACTTGCTGTGAGACCAGGTTGGTATTTTACTCTGCCATCCAATGCATTAATGGATGTATTGCCGTTGTTTAAGCCGCAGGGTTCAAAGCGTGTGAAAAAAGCAGCAGCTTTTTGCTCGTAAATGACGGTGTATCTAATACTGAGATAAACTGTGACTTCTAATACTGTGTTTTACTGCTTTTGAAAGATGATGACAGCGTTTGGGGTTTTATTTTTTATTTATTCATTTTTCGTGTGTTCTTCGTGTTTGTGATCCTTGAATTTACCCAGCAGCCCATGCGGCGCTTAAAGTGAAACTGGTTTATCAGAAGCCGACAGTGTAATCTGATATGGCCGCGTCCAAATCAATACTAACAGTTATTGGTTATCTGTAATAAAGATACATTTTTTTAGCAGTTTATCGGTTTATCGTCATAAAAGATAACTTTTCAGTTATCTGATTAATGGTTATCAAAGCTAACTTTTTGGTTAGCTGTGCCCACCGCTGGTTAAAACATGTGACTATTATAAAAATAATGCATCACTTAAAGTTAGTGTATTTTTCACAAATCCTCAAAATAGCCTTTCTAAATATCCCCTTTGTGCCAGCACTGGGCCCAATGATCTTGCATCTCCTGCTGTGCATGGGTATAATAACAGACTTTCTGTCAGAATAGATGCTTTTATGACACATAATTTCCAAGTGCCACACAAGGATTTAATTTTAATTCACAGTTAAATTGCTCATAACCAAAGCACCAACAGTGAGCCATTATTTCATAGCCTCCCAAAAGTATTTAGTTTAAACATATGGTACAGTATACCTTTATGTGGTTCCTTTGTATTCTTAAGAGTAAATCAAAATAGATTACAGAGTGTAGTTAGACAGCATTGTATGGTACTTTGTAGGATGATTTTAGAGGTGAAGAAGAGTCAGAGCTCAACAAAAGAACATGATGGAAGCTGAAGAAGGAAGACTGTTGTGTGAAATTCAGTGAGCAGGTGAGACAGGCACTGGATGGAAGGGGAGCAATTTTAGACAACTGGAAAAGTACTGCAGATGTGGTGAGAGAGACAGCTAGGAAGGTACTGGGTGTGACACCGAACAGTGGAAGGAAGACGAGGAGACTTGGTGGTGGAACGAAGGTGTTCAAGGAAGCATAAGGAAAAGAGGATGGCAAAAAAGAATTGTGATAGTCAGAGAGATGATGAAAGACAGGAGTACAAGGAGATGCAGCGTAAGGTGAAAAGAGAAGTTTCAACAACTAAGGAAAAGGCATATGGCGAGCAGTACAAGAACTTGAATTGTAAGGAAGGAAAAGAGGACTTGTACCAATTGGCCAGATAAAGGAAAGGGGCCGAGCTGGAATGGATGTGCAGCAGGTTAGGGTGGTAAAGGATGCAGACGGTAAAGTGCTGATAAGCGTGGGGAGTGTGTTGAGAAGGTGGCGGGAATATTTTGAGGATCTGATGAATGAAGTGAGGTGAAGTAAGGATGAAGTGAGAGCAGCTATGAAGAGGATGAAGAGGGGAAAGGCAGTTGATCCAGATGACATTCCAGTGGAAGCATGGAATTGTCTAGGAGAGATGCAGTGGAGTTTCTTATCAGATTGCTTAATGAAATCTTGGAAAGTGAGTAGTTGACTGTGGAGTGGAGTGTTCTGGTTCCTATTTCTAAGAACAAGACTGATGTCCAGAGCTGCAGTAATTACACAGTCATAAAGTTCATCAGCCACAGCATGACATTATGGGAAAGAGGAGTAGAAGCTAGGCTTAGAAAACACGTGAAGATCTGTGAGCAGCAATATGGTTTCATGCTGAGAAAGTGCACCACAGATCCAATGTTTGCTCTGAGAGTACTGATGGAGAAGGCCAGAAGAAGTTTCATTTTGTTTTCATTTTCATTATTTTGTGGATTTAGAGAATGCTTATGACAGGGTGCCAAGAGAAGAGATGTGGTACTGTATGACGAAATCTGGAGTGGTAGAGACGTATGCGAGGGTAGTGCTGAATGTACAGGGATAGTGTGACAGCAATGAGATGTACAGTAGAAATGACCGATTCATTCAAGGTCGAGGTGGGATTACACCAAGGATCAGCTCTGAGTCCTTTCTTGTTTGCATTGGTGATCAACAGGTTGACGGATGACATTTGGCAGGAGACTCCATGGATTAAGATATTTGCAGATGACACTGTGATCTGTAGTGAGAGTAGAGAGCAGGTTGAGTCTAGCCTGGAGAGGTGTAGATATGCTCTAGAGAGAAGGGGAAAGGAAGTCAATTGCAGCAAGACTGAGTACGTGTGTGAATGAGAAGGAGCCCAGTGGAATAGTGTGGTTACAAGGAGTAGAAGTGGTGAAAGTAGATGAGTTTACATACTTGGGGTAAACTGTCCAAAGTAATGGAGAGTATGGTACAGAGGTGTAGAAGAGAGTGCAGGCAGGGTGGAGTAGGTGAAGAAAGGTGCAGTGCAAGAGTGATTTGTGACCAAAGAATATCTCCAAGAGTGAAGGGGAACATTTACAAGACAGTAGTGAGACCAGCTATGTTGTATCGCTTAGAGACGGTGGCACTGAAGAACTGAAGATGTTGTGATTCTCTTTGGGAGTGATGAGAATGGACAGGATTAGGAATTAACATATCAGAGGGACAGCTTAGGTGGGACAGTTTGGAGAGAAAGTTAGAGAGGTGAGATTGAGATGATTTGTACATGTGCAGAGGAGGGACCCAGGGTATATAGGGAGAAGGATGCTGAGGATGGAGCCACCTGAGAGGAGGAGAAAAGGGAGGCCAAAGAGGAGGTTTATGGATGTGTTGAGGGAGGACATGCAGGTGGTTGGCGTGACAGAGGAAGATGCAGATGACAAGGTGAGATGCAACCAGTTGTTCTACTCCTTCTAACGGGACTCCTAACAGGAGCAGCCGAAAGAGGAAGTATTAACAAGGAAAGTGTGATTTGTCAGTATATAAGTCACACCAGAGTACAAGTTGCAGGACCATCCAAACTAATAAAACTAAAAAACTAAAAAGAAAAAAAACTACAGCAAATAGGGTAATTTTATAGAAAGGTATGTGTTTATTTGAATTATAAATCATAATCCTTGTTTCCTGTCCAACCCCTAACAGGAGCAGCCGAAAGAAGAATTCATAGTAATGTTCAGTTTTCTATTTGATTATTTTAAATGATTTACCAGACAAGCCACATCATGGAAACACTCAAAAGATGTAAATTCTCTTCAGACACCCGTATGACTTCAAAGGAAAGCAACTTTATTATTTACACTTAAAACTAAGGATTAAGATGCACTATATTTGTAAACTCAGTTTTGAATTAATAACTGCATTTGTGTAACAAAATGACAGCTCTAGTTCATGCTCACAAATTGGTCATTGGTATCAGTGCTGTTGTGTGATGGATGTTGAATTTGTAATATTTATTTCCAGCAGGAGTTGTTGATTGAAAAAGTGATTTCTCAGCATTCTCTGGTGTATAGTACCCACGTCACACATGACAACGAGGGTAGGACATGTTTTGACATTTCAGAGATTCAGATTTTATCCTGTTTGAGGGGTTATCAATTTTAACTCAGTGTCTGAAGAACAATTAAGTACAACCCCAATTCCAGTGAAGTTGGGACATTGTGTAAGATGTAAATAAAAACAATACAATGATTTGCAAATCCTCTTCAACCTATATTCAGTTGAATACACCACAAAGAAGATATTTAATGTTCAGACTGATAGACCTTATTGTTTTTGTGCAAATATTTGCCTGCAACACGTTTAAAAAAAAAGCTGGGACAGTGGTATGTTTACCACTGTGTTACATCACCTTTCCTTCTAACAACACTCAATAAGCGTTTTGGAACTGACGACACTAATTGTTGAAGCTTTGTAGGTGGAATTCTTTACCATTCTTGCTTGATGTACGACTTAATTTGTTCAACAGTCCGGGATCTCCGTTGGTTGTATTTTGCGCTTCATAACGCGCTACACATTTTTTTTTTCTTTTTTTTTTTTTTTTTTTTGAACTTTTTATTTTCAAAAGTTTTTAACACACAATAAGAACATTCCCTGAGACAAGAGTGATGAAATCGATCTTAACATACAAATTCAATGTACACAATGTTGAAAAATAAATACAGTAAAATAAATTGTTTAAAGCTACAAATGCCATAGTAGGAAGAAAAAAGTGTATATATATATATATATATATATATATATATACACACACACATCCGTATAAACATATATACATACATTTGTAAAAAATAGAGACAAAGGCAGCATTTACCAAAATAAAAATAAATGATAAAAGTGGAGATGACCGGGCAAATTGCAGTTTATTTACAAATCACAATAGCCTAGAAGATTCACATACCCAAGTAAAGTTTCCAATTAACCTGATTACCTGTGGAATGTTCCAAACAGGTGTTCTTTGAGCATTCATCAACTTTCCCAGTCTTGTTGCCCTTGTCCCAGCTTTTTTGAAATGTGTTGCATTTCAAAATGAGCAAATATTTGCACAAAACAATAAAGTTTATCAGTGTGAACATTAAATATCTTGTCTTTGTGGTGTATTCAACTGAATATAGGTTGAAGAGGAATTGCAAATCATTATGTTTTGTTTTTATTTACATTTCACACAATGTCCCAACTTCACTGGAATTGGGGTTGTAATAATAGGTCAACAAGACTATACGGGTGATTCTTTAACTACGGGCACTATTGGCCTTGTAAATGTAATTTCCACCACACCATTGCCTTACAATATAAAGCGCCTTGGGGCAACTGTTTGTTGTGATTTGGCGCTATATACATGTGCTCTGATGTCACTGTTTATCTCCATAGAAACTACCCAAACAATCTTTCATACAAACTGTTTAAAGGGACATTATGTGTTGTGGTGGAAATTACGGCAATAGTGTGGGACAACTACATTTTGTTTAAAAAAAATCACAACAGTTGTATGACATTGAATACCCCAATTATGTTTTGATTATTTTACTGATATTTAATTCAGAGATATTTTAAAACATTAGAAAAAATGTTTCTTTACCATTCATTTGTATCATTGAAGATCAAAAGTCTTGGTGTGGGACAAGCACAAAACGGCAATATTTGCATATAATGATGCTGAAAAAAGGTGAAAAAGTCATCATAGACTACTAGAACAAATTTCTTAACACACTTTCATTGTAAAGATAACTATAAAAGTGTGAAATTTCCCCTTTTTTTCTGTTTTTCATACAATATGATCAAAGGACATAATAAGTGCCCGTAGTCTAAGAATCACCCATACGTGTTTGCATGTAACAGACAATTACACTTTATTTCATGGAAGCCCCCGTCACACATAGCAAGAATGTGCAGGAACCAGGCTGAAACAGCAAAAATTGCCATGAACGGACATAGTCCGGAGGGAAAGAGGCATGGTCAGCCGTGTCAGAACGCATCCAGATTACCTCGTCCACACCTGCACAATGGCATCCAAAGCGCATGTGAACAACAGGTGGATGACACAGGCTGCCATCAGATGACCATAAAAGGTGCTGAAGATTGCCCGATGTCCAAACATCTGGATGGCAAACACGGGATCGGAGTGGGAGGGAGTGCTGTGTTCCTCCCTTTGCACAGTCCCTACCGGTAGTGGACACCGGAGTACAACCAACGTATGGACTGGATTTATGCCATATGTTTCCAAGCTGCGTATAATGCATGGTGTGACTGCTTGACCCATTGCCAGCAAACTTTAAGCAAAGGTGTCCAGTGACACGTGTGCATGCTTAATGGCTCATGCAGCCGTTATGAACACACACACACATCTGACTGATCATTCCAGCCCTGCATGAGTGCGCAGCGCCCGTGTGGGCGGGGTGTGCGTGCCACTGGACACCTTTGCTGAAAGTTTGCAGCAGTCACACCATGCGTCAGATGCAGCCTTTCCAGTGAACTTTGATTTCTTTTTTCTTTTTTGCTCATTTCAGGAGCACAACGCAAGTCTGTGCACCGTGATGTTGGTTGGATTATCACATGGGATTTAATTTTTGCTTGGTTATTTGCAGCACACAGCAGCCAGGTGAGAGGCTTTTCACTGTGGTTTGGATTCTCTGCGCTGCGAAACGCTCATGGTTCTGTGCTGGAGGTGAATTTCATGTTTTAATAATCTTGTCGTGGCCTGGCAATACAGTTCCACGTTCCACCTCCTACAGAGTTTAGATGGTGATCACGTAATAATATTTATATTACATCGGTGAGATCCATTCAGCTTTGTCCCTGACGTGCGCTATGACGCATTACTGTGCATGAGACCACGGAGAGGCACAGCGGCAGACGTACTTCTGGTTTGATTGTGCGCTGTTCACACCCACTGTACATGATGAATGCGTGCCACATACATGTTATTACATATCAACATTTCCTTTGCCCTCCCAGGCCAGGATCCGGTGGAGGTGGACATCCCACAACATGTCGGCAGACTTTGCTGTGATTGATTGATCTCAGAGCTCAATCAAACACTATCATATCATTTCAGATGCTGTTTTGACGTCGTCATAATATGTAGACTGCGAAAGATGATGCAAAAACTGCATATAGACCGCCGTCAGATGTGCGTTCCATCTTGATGGCGCCAAGAGTGTTTTGAACATGTGCAACACACTTGGTACAGCCGAGCGAATGGGACCAAATATGTATATGCTCACAGACTGCCGTCCATTGGTCTTCAGACTGCACCTCAATATTTCCCAATTGTGGCCAGATGTGTCATTCTGATGCAGTTCAGCCTCAATTAGAGTATGTGTGACGGGGGTTTAACTCTGAAACTCTTTGTGTTGTAAATCACAAAATCCTGTGAATATTGACTTGGTAAAGCTGATAAAGCTACTCATTAAACCGTCCCATTCAGGGACACTGTCAGAGACCTCATCTTTCAAAGAGACATCTCCTCAGATGGCACCGTAATGTTTGTAAATTTGTAGAATTCAACCGAGATTTTTATGCGATCTAACATGCTAAAACAAATGCTTAAAACAGTTTTGGTACTTGAAAATGTTTGTACTTGTGTGTAATCAGATAAATAGTCTGTCCTCAGTTTGAGAAATGGATTGTTTCTTTTATTCAAAATAAACACCATGTTGTTGTAAATGTGAGTTAATTTATCTGCACATGTTGAACTGAAATGGTACCAGTCTCAATAAACAGACACCATCTTATTCTACTGTTCCTGACTACAAAAAGGACATTTCCCATATTTATAATTTTGCTGTTTTACCCCTAAAGCCATCACTTATGCACCACCAACATTTTTAGAAAATATCTTCTTATTTCAGACTTGTTCTACAAATATGTTTGTCGTAATAATTTCTCCTCTTGTGTTAAAATAAGACTTCAAGTCACCTCCAGCTGCCATCACCCTGAAGGAGCCGCTGGTCATCACTGCTGCTGAGGTAAACTGTCTGTCAGTGTTTGGTTAGAGTGAATCTGCCAGTCAACATGTTTAGAGATAGCAGCATGTCATCGTGAATCACTGAGCCGGGTGGGGACTGTGTGCATGTGTCAGCAATGCTTATGAAGGTCCTTAAGTTCGCGGTTGACTTGGTTTTTCGCCTCATAGCAAAGAGCAAGAAATTCCTTTCCATTTAATTAAAGTTCACCAAATCATAAAGTCACCCAAAGGTGCTTCACAAGGATAAAGTCTAAGCTGACCCACCCAGAGAGCAGGAACGTCAGCAACACTGGTCAAGGAAAAAACTCTTTGGCTTTTTTGTTATTCTTATTTTTGTTGGAGGAAGCACCATTAAAATCTTTACTCATATTTTTTTTCATCTCATACATTTGTAATGCACGTATTGTATAATGGTTTCAGTTTCAATTCACTTCAGTTTAATCAGCTTTTAAAAAGTATTCATAACAAAGAGAATAAAAATAGGTTTTAAGTCTTGACTTAAAAATGTCCACGGACTCTGCCTCATGGTCGCAAATGGTTTCATTTCAGAAAACTTTCCCCATACAATTTGTTTTCAGGCCCAGTGGTTCTCACTGAAAGCTCAAATTGTGAGGCACACAGAGTGGGGAAAAAAGTGAGGAGCTCAAAAATGCTAAAGCAAATTGTGTAACCTTTGAACTTTTAAAAAATGGCACATTACACACAGAACAATCCACAAGTCACAAATGCCACGAAGTATACATTCTTGGCCGCTGATCACGAATGTGTTGATTTGAGGCAGAGGCATCAGGTGTCCTCAGGAACTGCTGCAACATGTTACCACGTGTTACGATTAATGGCACGTGTTGCTGGTGAATAATCAGGAACCATTACGCATGGTTAAGAATAATGTTCTGTGCTGTTGCGCATTGTGCCACGCTATTGCACGTAACAGCACATCGTTACATTCTGTCATTTTGTTAATGAGGCGAATTGTCTACACACACACACCCATATTCATCCATCAGCTGCTGAACAATTCAGATCACTCCACTTCGCTCCTCAAAATCCACAGCAGAAGAACTTTGTAATTGCATGCTTAGTTGGGCTCTGTGCCATGGAGTGGTGTAGAGAGGAGAAGGAGATGGAGAGAGCCAGATGTGTGGCTCCACGCCGCTCTCGTCTCCCACGTTTTCCCAAACATCAAGCACAGCATCAGCAGCAGGTGAAACAACTGCAGGAGTGCGCTGATGAGCACTGGAACAAAACTTTTAGACTTGGCATCACTGTCCTTCTTCAGCATACTGTAGCATTGAAAGTGAATGTGGGTTTAATTGTGCGCATGTCAGAGAAGAATGCTGTCACGCTCTATTAAGGATCACCACTAATGAAGACATATCAACACACTCAGTCGCGAACTCCGCGACATGAGGCAAAATGAGGGTGGTGCGCGACATTCGTGGAAGATTTTTTTGACAGCCAAAAACATGCTTCACGAAAATCACCAATATCACGCACCAACACACACTATTAAGAAACCTATTCGGATGTGTTAAGTCACGTTAAAAATGTCAGAAATGTGCCAAGAATGACACAAATATGACATTCATAACGAATCCTGCCTATGTATAAACGCAGCATAAGGTGCTGTTTCTGTGATGTAGGAATTTCTACTTTGCATACCAGGTTTTTATGTTTGTTTTTGTGTGTGTGTGTGTGTGTGTGTGTGATTTGTGGAATAGCGTGGTAATCCTGGGCAATTTTGTGTGTGTGTGTGTGTGTGTGTGTGTTTGTTTGAGGGGGAGTGTAAAATTAGAGCATTTGGGTGCGATTGCTGTTACATATGTCACAGAGGTCTCCAACATGCTGTCGCTTAAGTAATGTTTATAGCAGGAAAAGGTCTGTGAAAACACTAAGAGCTGTGGGACTTTGGAGATGTTTAACATTAACTTAACTTGTTTTGCACTACATGAACCCTTTAATAATTAACTTATTGTGAGCATGCCTATGTTCCTTTTCCAAATCTGCTGCTTGAAAGTTAAAACCTGGATTTCCATGACACGCCTTCATTTGAAAATGACTACAGTGATTTACTTCTAGAAGGTAAATATTTAACAGGTGTTCTGACTCACATGTGGAGCGCCACGAGGAAAGAACAGCTGTGGGTCATTTGAACAGCCTCAACAACTGCAACAATGATCATAGTGTTGCAAATAGGCTAAATGATTATTGATGACTAGATATTTGGCATTGATTTGTGTTATTTTATCTGTTTTGTTTTTGTGTGTGTGTGTATATATATATATATATATATATATATATATATATATATATATATATACACACACACACACACACACAGTATATGTGTGTGTGTGTGTGTGTGTGTGTGTGTGTGTGTGTGTGTGTGTGTGTGTGTGTGTGTGTATTAAATTTCTGGCCTCATGGGATTCTCATTAGCCTGATGGTTTAATACTGTAGGGGTAACACTGGAAAATGTAAATGTAAAATACACTCTATTATAGAGTGAAATCAGCTCTACAGTCTTGTCAAATCAAGTGCTTCTACTCCAATAAGAGTTGATTTTACACTGTGATAGAGTTGATTTAGCACTGTGATAGAATATATTTAACTCTATTTGGACTGGACAAAATTATCCCAGTAGAATAAATTTTCTGTTATTGATTCAGTTTCATTTTTCTAACACATTTCTAAATACACAGTATCATTGTATAATAAAATATAGCTCACAGGGTTAATAGCATAAGAACCATTTCTGTATGACTTTTGTGTTGTTTGATACTGCAACAGAGTAATTGAATAGAAATGATACTTGTATACTGCAGTAGTATACGGGTACACCTCTGTGGACACTTCATTTCAGCAATCCATATCCACAGCTTCTTACTCTCATGGAAAGAATTTTTCTTACTCTTTTTTTTATTATTTATTATTATTATTATTCTGACAACTCATAGTCTTGCTAATTAGCCCTTAATGTTCTGTTTGTTTCACTGATATAGCAGCTCCCTAACTTCTGTAATTCTTGATTAAGTTGATAAAAATGTAAGCTTGAATTCAGCAAAAACCTGTGAGCGGTGCAGTTTTTTTGTGTCTGTGTGTGTGTGTGTCTGTGTGTGTGTGTGTCTGTGGTTTTTTTTTGTAACCTCTTTCACTCACTCTTCAATATTGTGTTTTGGATGTTAGGTGGCTTTCCTCTTCAAACCGACAGTTGTCTGTGTGGGGTTTTCTTTTTGGGGGAGTTCAATTTAGTTCATTTCGCCAAGGTGCTTCACAAGGTTCAACATTAACAGATGGGCTCAATTCAGTGACCACCCGCAGTGTGGAAAGGGCAAGAAGTATTCCTGCACATGATGCACAGGTTTTAGCTGCGCAAAGTTCACTGTCTGAATCGTCTGGAATGATATGAGGTTTATTTACAGATCTCATAAAGTTGAACAGGAAATTGTTGCAGTTTTGGCACCTTGACATTTTCTCTGCTTTGATATGAAACATGCATGTGATCAGACAACAGATCAAAACTGATTTGATCCTTTCTGCTCTGATTTGCATTTTGGATGAGATGTAATTATCATGGGGCTTATGCACATCAGGTTCTAAGTTGTCATTCCCACATTGCTTTAAAAACTCACACGATTTCAGAGTCTGCATCGAAATCATGTGAGGACAGATGGATGCAGAAGTTGTACGTGATCAAATGTCATGTGAAAATGTCAAATCTCTGTTGGAGTCAGGAGGATTGTTTTAGCCTAAACTTAAGCAGTTACGTGTGGAAATGGGGCGAAAGACTTCTGTTATATGAAGGACTTGACCTGGTTCAGAAATTCAAAAAAAAAGTGTAAAAGTGCTGGCTAATGAGATTAATTATCATCTTTAATTAATCCCAGCAGATCGAGTGAACAAGCCTTCACACTATAAATCAGGGGTGGGCAATCATGTGCCATGAAGGGCCGAAGCACTGCAGGTTTTCCTTGCTACCAATCACCTCAGCAAGTGATTTCATTAATGTTCAGGTGTCTCAGCAGGTGATTTCATTGATAACCAGGTGTTTATGTTCAAGGGAGAGGCTCATCAGCAACCCACCTGCTGAGGTGATTGGTTGCAAGGAAAACCTGCAGTGTCTCGGCCCTCGTTGCCCACCCCTGCTATAAATCGATGCCTCATGGTGGTTTTTTTTTTAACCAACCCTGTTCTGCTGTTTTCTGAGTGCTGCAGTTTGCAGTCAAGTTTGATGATGTTGTGGAATTAGGAAAGAAATATACTTACTGAACTGAATTCACCTATTAATAGCGAGAAGATTTAAAATACTGAGAAAATGCTTTTCTCTTTGGTCTGAAATGCAGCTACACCTCATTCTGTCACTTAGCGACTGATAATGTTCCTCCTGAAGCATCAGCAGCTGATGTAATCCATCTTGGTTTGATACGATCTGACATAATTACATTAGCCTGCATTCGTAGCCTGCTTACAGAGATGTGTGGCTTTGTTTTTGTCCTCTGTCTCTGCTCTTGAGTCCTTTGGGCTGTTGCTGCTTTGCATACAAATGTAGTATTTTTTTTCTGTTTCTGTCATCGCTGTAGTTTTTAATCACCCTACATCATTATTCAACCGGACTGCCCTGTTTTCTGTATGGTTTTTCCATCACTTCACTCTTAAATTCTGTGCTTTTTTTCATCTTATTGTCTGTATCAGGGTTTTGAGGGGCTTGAACTTACTGAAGTCACTAACAGAGAAATTGACTTGCTGATGGATCAACGCGACCAGTTTCTTAGAGGTGTGTGAGTCTTTAAATATGTGACTTAAGTTCATGTTTTCTTGGTGTTCAATTATAATTCAATTTTTTGAACTAAATTTAAGGATCTATTAAGGATCAGTCATGCACTGTGATCCGCACGTATTCCAGCAAACACTGCGTAATTACAGCGTTGTGTTTTGGTTGAGGTTTAAGTTTCCTGGCAACATAATTTTATAGCGTTTACAGCGGTTGCCACAACATTGTATGTTTACGCCACAACATTCCCAGCAAACAATTCTTCATTGTCACAATGTTGCCACATCATCATTCTGTAGACTCACAGCAACATTGCCACAGTGCTGAAGTCACCAAATGTACAAACATCTGGAAAGTATTCACAGTGCTTCACTTTTTCCACTTTTGTGTTACACTCTTATTCCAAAATGGATGAAATTCATTTTTTCCATTAAAATTCTACACCCAACACCCCATAATGACAACATCAAAAAATTCTGAATTTTTTTGCAAATTTATTAAAAATAAAAACCTAAGAAATCACATGTACATATGAATTCAAACCCTTTGCTCAATACTTTGGCAGAAATTACAGCCTCAAGTCTTATTAAATATGATGCCACAAGCTATCTTTGGGCAGTTTTCCCTGTCCCTCTTTGCAGGACCACTCAAGCTCCATCAGGTTGGATGGGGAGTGTCGATGCACAGCCATTTGTTGTGTGTTGGGGGGTGTGGCTGGATATTTTGGTGTTCTTTTCTTTTCTTTGCTCTTCAGGTGGCATGGAAACTGATTTGTCTGTGGAGAAGGTGCTGGCTGAAGAGTCCTCACCCTCATCAACATCATGTGTAGCACCTGTGACGGGTGCTCACATGCAACCTTAAAGACTTTCAGCTGAAGCAGATAATTGGATGGCGTTCTGCATTTAAGTCATGTGTGATTCAAGCAGAACTGCCGGGAACTCGACCTTGTGATGTTCGTTTGTGAGACGCTGAGGACCGCGCCTGGGTTTGACACATCGAGCCCGTGAAGCAAGGAAGGGTGAGGACACATGCTGTCAGCACACATTAAAGGTGATTAAGTGTTCGACTAATTGTTGATAGTAACTTGGTGTTTTGTTACACAGTATACTTGAATTGTGATGAGAATTGTGCAGCTTGCTTCTCACTGCTGTGGCGTGCGGATAAGTGATCCTCCACCTGTTGTGAGAAGCTGCTCATTTGCATAAAGTTAAAAAGATACAGACCTGAATGTTGCTGATAGCGTGTGTCTTTTGAAAGATATTGTTGTAACTGCTGACTTACCTCACCTCTTCTTTGCTTCACAGAGAGTCAGTTTGTCGTGTCCACCTGGGGGGTGTTTGGCGGTGGTAGTGGGTCCAGGAGCGCCGGGCTTCGATCCTTTTGGGCGCTGGAGAGCGTACCAACAGTCACTCCACCAGAAGGACGCTATTTTTGTTTTTACACTTTTTATGCACAGCGGGTGGAATAAATATATTGTTTTTGGAACCGCTTTTCTGGTTATTTTTAGCGCTGGGTTCCGTCTGACGCAGGTCCGCTCCTCAACCCGCGTCGACACATAACACCATTATCAGATCTCTCCAGAGATGTTCAATCAGATTCAGGTCTGGGCTCTGGTTGGGCCACTCAAGGACATTCACAGATTTGTCCTGACGCCACTCCTTTGATATCTTACCTGTGTGCTTAGGGTCATTGTCCTGCTGAAAGATGAACCATCGCCTCTGTGTGAGGTCAGGAGTGCTCTGGAACAGGTTTTCATCCAGGATATCTCTCTACACTGCTGCATTCATCTTTCTGTCAATCCTGACTAGTCTCCCAGTTCCTGCTGCTGAAAAACATCCCCACAGCGTGATGCTGCCACCACCACCATGCTTCACTGTAGGGATGGTGCCTGGTTTCCTCCAAACATGCCTGGCACGCCAAAGAGTTCAATCTTTGTCTCATCAGATCAGAGTATTTTGTTTCTCGTGGTCTGAGAGTCCTTCAGGTGCCTTTTGGCAAAGCCCAGGTGGGCTGCCATGTGGCTTTTACTAAGAAGTGGCTTCTGTCTGACCACTCTACCATACAGGCCTGATTGGTGGATTGCTGCAGAGATGGTTGTCCGTCTTTAAGGTTTTCCTCTCTCCACAGAGGAATGCTGGAGCTCTGACAGAGTGACTATTGGGTTCTTGGTCACCTCCCTGACTAAGGTCCTTCTCCCCTGATAGCTCAGTTTAGACAGGCGGGCAGGTTTGGTGGACCCAAACGTCTTCCATTTATGGATGAAGAAGGCCGCTGTGCTCATTGGGACTTCAAAGCAGCAGAAATGTTTCTGTACCCTTCCCCAGATTTGTGCCTCGTGACAATCCTGTCTCAGAGATCTACAGACAATTCCTTTGACTTCATGTTTTATTTGTGCTCTGACATTCACTGTCAACTGTGGGACCTTATATGTAGACAGGTGTGTGTCTTTCCAAATCATGTCCAATCAACTGAATTTACCCCAGGTAGACTCCAATTAAGCTGCAGAAGCATCTCAGTGATGATCAGTGGAAACAGGAGGCACCTAAGCTCAATTTTGAGCTTCATGGCAAAGGCTGTGAATACTTATGTAAACGTAATTTCTTAGTTTTTTAATTTTACTAAATTTGCAAAAATCTCAAAACAACTTTTTTCACATTGTCATTATGGGGTGTTATGTGTAGAATTTGAAGAAAAAGAATGAATTTCCTCCATTTTGGAATGTGGCTGTAACACAACAAAATGTGGAAAAAGTGAAGCGCTGTGAATACTTTTTAGATGAACTGTAAAGGTTCTAATGGATGCACTGTGTACATGTTCATGTAGTTTTGAATCATTTTGCCTCACTGAGAGCCAATTATACCACACAAGAACGTTGTGGTACAACAAGGTTATGCAACCTCTACGAAATTATGCTGCAGCAATGTAAAATGCTAAAGTTGCCACAATAATACCATAACAGCAATGTTGCGACAGTGTAGTTCTGTTAGCTGGGATGTTAGCACTTGTCAACCCTCATTAGTGTGCTTTGTTTATGATTACTCTGTTTTTGAAGTGAGCCTTCTCTAAACAAAAGCTTTACTAATGCCAACTTATATTCAGTGTCTTGAAATGTTGAATATATTCCGTGACTTGTCTTAAAAAATAATACAGACCTGGCTCGATAAGTGTGGATATATGACAGATGTGTTTAAAAATAGGGATGGAACATTACATCATACCTTGAGGACTATACTGATTCGTCTAGTTTTTGAAATTTGTATCGTGAGACCAGAAAAGTAGAACTACATAGAAGAAATAATGATCTCTTGCAGAAGAATCATGAATTATTAATTATATAGAAATTAATTATTTATAAAATACACAGACAGGAAATGGATAACATCAAGGATTCTGTTTTACACTTAAGATAAACACATAACTTTCTATATAAATACCCTATTTTCTGTAGGTTTTTTTTTTTTTTTTTACTAGTTTGGGAGGTCCTGTGACTTGTACTCTGGTGTGATTTATATTCTGACAAATCACACATTCCTTGTTAATACTACTTCTTTCGGCTGCTCTCATTAGGGGTCGATCAATCATTTTCATCTCACCCTGTCCTCTGTATCTTCCTCTGTCACACCAACCACCTGCATGTCCTCCCTCAGCACATCCATAAACCTCCTTTCTGGCCTTCCTCTTCTCCTCCTGCCTGGTGTCTCCATCCTCAGCATCCTTCTCCCTATATACCCTGGGTCCCTCTTCTGCAGGTCCAGTCCATTTCAATCTGGCCTCTCTGACTTTGTCTCCAAACCGTCCCACCTGAGCTGTCCCTCTGATATGTTCATTCCTAATCCTGTCCATTCTCATCACTTCCAAAGAGAATCACATCTTCAGCTCTGCCACCTCCAGCTCTGCCTCCTGTCTTTTTGTTTGTGCCACCATCTCCAAGCCGTACAACATAGCTGATCTCACTACTGTCTTGAAAATGTTCCCTTTCACTCTCACTTACAAATCACTCCTCCCATTGTCTCCACTCCCTCCCCCCTGCCTGCATACTCTTTTTCACCTCTCTACCACACTCTCCATTACTTTGGATGGTTGACCCCAAGTATTTCAACTCATCTACTTTCACCACTTCTACTCCTTGTAACTGCATTATTCCACTGGACTCCCTCTCATTCTCACACATGTATTCAGTCTTGTTTCTACTGACTTTCATTCCCCTTCTCTCCAGAGTATATTGCACATTGTAGTTTATAGAGACTTCTGTCTGATCTCATCCGTCAACTTGTCCATCACCATTACAAACAAGAAAGGAGTCGGAGCAGATCCTTGATATAATTCCACCTCCACCTTGAATGAGTCTGTCATTGCTGCTGCACATTTCAGTGCTGTCACACTGTTCTTGTACATGTCCTGCACTACTCTCACATACTTCTCTGCCACTCCAGACTTTCTCATACAATACCACAATGCTTCTCTTGGCACCCTGTGATAAGCTTCCTCTAAATCCACAAACACACAATGTAACTCCTTCTGGCCTTCTCTATACTTCATCAGTATTCTCAGAGCAAACATTGTATCTGTAGTGCTCTTTCTCGGCATGAAACCATATTGCTGCTCACAGATCTTGACCTCTTTTCTGAGCCTAGTTGCTACTAATCTTTTCCATAACTTCATACTGTGGCTGATCAGCTTTATGCCTCTGTAGTTGCTGGAGTTCTGCTCATAACTGTTTACATGAGTCTTTCCTATGAATGAAAGAACGAAACAAAAGAAGCTCTAATAATAGAATCATAAATTAATTAAAATTACACTACCACAGTGCACAAAAATCCTAAATTAAAGAGCTGATAAATACAACGGATATTCCAGTACAAATTATATATGTTTTGTTTTTTTCCTCTTCAAGAGGCACTTTTTAACAGGTGCTACTTATACTTCAGAAACTACAATAGTAGTGTAAACAGCAATGTAGTTACGTTTTGTGATATGTATCGAAATCTGATGGGTGTATTGTGATATGTGTTGTATCGTGGAGCTAGTGTGTCACACCTATTTAAAGGGTGTGCATAGCTGTACTGACTCTTGTAAAATAGAGATTCTAATTTGGGATTCGTGTTTTCAGTATAAAATATTTGTTTTTGATTGTTCATAGCAGGAAACACTGTACTTGTCAACTTAGATATAATGTATTTATTGAGAGGTGATACTTTTGAATCATTTGACATTTAGACAATTCTGTGATAACGGAACTACAATCAGAACAATTTTTTTATTGTGAGATTAAACATGGGCTAGTTTTTGCTGTCACTGTAATTCCATTACTATAGAATTGTCCATTTCATTCATATTGTACAGGAGGCTACTCACATCTGTTGCAACTACCACTGGAATTTAGCTCTGAAAGCACAGAAGAATAAAAATGATTGGTCATTACATGTTTAGTAATACAGCCTGTGATTAAGCATTTCTAAACCTCTGCAGTAGTTGATATCAGAATGACAGCAGCTTCACTGATGACTGTACACAGTGCTGTAATGGTGTGTTGTGCGTTAATTTATTTAGTGCATTGTCGTGTTTTGAGCAGAAGCAGAGGAGCAGCAGTACACACAGGCAGCCGTGTCTTCAGTTGACCAGTGAGTTATGTGGAAAAATGCTCCACACGTCACACAAAGGAAGCAAAGCAGTCTGTGAGCATCTGTTAGCTTTAGCTGTGTAGATACATGCAGAGAGATTTCTGGAGCTGATTTCAGAAAGATTTACCCCCGTGACTGACTGTGTCAACGCAGTTGATATTAAACAACTGTGTGTGTTCGCAGGCTGAAGGAGACGGTGGTGGGAACAGAGCGGGACAGTTTGTGGATACTGGCGGAGAAAACTGGTCCTCCTCTGGAGGGTCCTCCAGCATCTACCTCCCTGGAGATGACCCCCGTGCAGGTTGCTATGCCAGTGCCACCATCTAGGTCTCCTGAGGAAGAAGGAGAGCTGGAGAAAGAGAGTTCAGATGGACAGGTAAGATGGGTGTTGCCTGTTGAGTGTCCCTGGTTCCCACCCTTCACATATTCCTGTCACGGTTGTAGGTGGGTGTGTCTTTGCAGACAAACCTGCTGGTAGTTTCGTTTGGTTTGGTTGTCCACTGAAAAAGAAACTACAGAACCAAATCTAAATAAATAAACAGTTTACAGTAAAGTTTGAGTGATTGCTTGATCAAATTATGTGGTGATTACAGGAAAACCCCTATTATACCCCTGCAGACAAAAACCTGGGGGGCATATAAGGAATGACTCTGTCTGTCCTAGACTTTCAAGACTATTGCAAGACAGAACCCCAGGTATTATAGGTTATGGTGATATTTACTCCTGATTCTGCACAGTACTACTATAGTTATGTACAAAACTAGACCAAGACCTAAGTACTACCACTTGCAGAAATGTTTTTCGAATACGACGGTTTGTCCATGAATTTTGTCAGTGCAGCTCCTAAATCATTTGGTGCAATTTAATGAAAAGTCACACAATGGAACACCATATGAAAATGTGCACGAAGGAACAGTAATTCTGGTGTGACATTGTGTCCTACTCCAAGAGAATTTGCTGTTTTTCTTTTCTTTCTGTTTTTTATTTGTTTATTTTGATCACTATAAATCACAGGTGGAAAACCCTGGTTTCAGTAAATAAATGTCTGACCAGATATTTGTTCCATCCACTTACTGAAAAAGCTGATTCTAATTAGTTCACCTCTTGAGGCAGGTCGATCAGTGAAATCAGCTGTTTAAGGAGCACGGGGAGAAGCAATACATGGTCGGACGTTTACTCACAGAAGCTGGGATTTTCCACCTCTGCTATAAATTAAATGTCTTAAGTTTTTGTACTGTTGGTTAAACCAAATGTGACCTTTGAAGACATTTAGCCATTGTGGTTATAATTTGGAATCCTAATTCATGACGTGGGTCTGAGTATGAACTGTTTTTTCCACTGGTGATACCTTTTGTTCCATGCTGTTGAAACATACCTTTAAGTGTGTTTTAGAAACTCTGTGTCATGATGTGTGACACTGTAAGTCACATGAGAGCATTCATGCTTTAAATCTTGGGTCATTTTCAAATTTGAAGGACTGGTTTAGTTTAATACTTTATCACAGTCAATATGAGGTTAGATTAGAGTTTTATCATTTTGACTGGACAGTTATTCTTTCGTTTTTATTTGTTGATTGTATAAACATGCATTAGAAGGCTCATGTGGGCGTGTCAACTCTTGCAGTCATAATTTCCTTTCCACGTGTGCGTGCGTGTTCTCACAGTCTTCATTCGGTAAAGTTGTGTTTGTGTCACTCCCTCACCAGGTGCTCGTTCATCCTACTACGAAGCGCAGTCGAAGTCGCAGGCGTCAGCTGGTTTTCACTGACCCTCACATTCAGATATCAGAAGAAATGATGAAAGAACAGATCAGAAACCTGCAGGCTGAGACGCTGGATCTGGTAAACACAATTACAGAGCTTTACACTTCTAATAACATCAACACTTAACTGAGCAGAATAAATTCTGTACAGTTTTTATAATGTTTATTGGCTGCATCGATCCCGTAAGATCATGGCTTTGAGGCCTGAGGTCGTCCATGAAGTTTGTGAGTTGCAGTTCCTGGTGTGGCTGTACAGGCCTATGCGGGACCAGCACAGTCTGCTACAGTTGCTGCAGCTGTAATCTGTCCATTGGGTGTCTATGATAGTGGGTGCTGGCTGGAGTCTCTGCTGTTGGCGGAACCTCCTCTCCCCCCACCAGGCCTCTCTCCTCTCTTCCACTTCCCTGATGATGGATCCAGTGGTGGACCGTCAGCCGGCGCAGTCTGCAGCTACCGCCTCCAGGTCTGCAAGGTTGAAGCCACCTGCTCTCGGGTTGCATTTGTAAACGTCTTTGAAGCGAAGCGCAGGTCGTCCTTTTGCTCTGGAGCCTGTGGCCAGTTCACTGTACAGTACATCCTTTGAGATGCGGCTGTCCTCAGTTCGCCTGACATGTCCGAGCCAGCGCAGACGTCTCTGGGTCAGCATGGCAAACATGGTGGGCATCCCTGCCTTGGCCAGAACATTAGAGTTGATGAAGGGGTCCTGCCAGGTGATGCCAAACAGTCTTCCGAGGCTGTGCATGTGGAAGGCGTTCAGCCTGCGTTCTTGGCGGGAGTAGAGTGTCCAAGCTTCACTCCGGTAGAGGAGAGTGCTTAGCATGCATGCCTGATACATCCTCATCTTGGTGTTGTCCCAGACTCTCTTCGTCAGGTGAGCCATTGCTGTCAATGCCTTGCTCATCCTCACATTCAGCTCGGCATCGAGAGAGAGGTTGCTGGAGATGATGGAGCCCAGGTAGGTGAATCGCTCCACGACTTCTAGGGTGTGGTCAGTGATGAAGATGCAGGAATCACTGCTGAAGTCCTGGCTCATGACCTGGGTCTACTTTAGACTTATGGTAAACCCAAACTCACTGCAGGCATCTGCAAAGCGAAGTGAATTGATCAATATCTGTAGTGCTTCCTCGGTGAGGGCGGCATCATTTCTGAACAACATCTCCCTGATGACCACCTTTCGCACCTACATCTTTGCTTGGAGACATGCGAGGCTGAAGAGGCCGCCGTTGCTTCTGCTGTGGAGGAAGATGCTATCTTCAGACCGTTGGAAGGCATCAGGGAGAAGAACACGCCGAAGAGGGTCGGGCGAGGACACATCCCTGCTTCACACGGCTCCTAATTGGGAAGGGGTCTGAGGATGATCCATCATACTGAACAGTGCCGTTCATGTTGTTGTGGAATGATGTGATCATCCTCAGGAGCTTGGGGGGGACATCCAGTCCGGTGCAGAAGTGCCAAGAGTCCTTCTCGACTGACCAGGTCAAACACCTTGGTCAGGTCGAGTAAGGCCATAAACAGGGGTCGTCTCTACTCCCGGCACTTCTCCTGCAGCTGCCTCAGGGAGAACACCATGTCGATGGTCAACCTGGTGTCTCCGGGTACACCCGCTCAGGAAGAAGTTGCAGTTTGTTGAGGATGACGCGGGCAACGACGCGGGCGATGGCTTTGCCGACGATGCCGAGATGCCGTGATAATTGTTACAGTCGCTGCCGTCCCCAATGTCATAATGTAGTGACATTATAACTCTTTAAAGGGCCATCAGTACCATTACAAACCTGAAGGTTTTTGGGTGAGCTGTCTCTCTCACTCACTCACTCACTCAGTCACTCTCTCTCTCTCACACACACACACACACACACACAGAAATACACACATATATGTAGGTACAATAGTGTTTGGACACACTCTCAGCCAACGTGGATTAAAGGTTGACTGACACTGACGTCCAGTCTGTAATCAAACTCCTGCCCTCACACAGTGTCAGTTAATTAATCTCCTGCTCGCCACGTCTCGCTTGGTCAGGAATAGTGCTCAGTGATTTTATTTCCATCCTTTCTTATTTTCCTCTGCTTCAGTCATTACTTCCTTTGTTCGTCCTTTACTGTCACATAGTCATTTTCTGAAAATGTACCAACTATTTATTTCTTCTCCCTCACAGTCTGAGATGCTGCTGGTCCGGCCCTTCATGATTAAGCACGCCACTCCTGCTCAACTCTTCAGTGGCCCCTCTGGCTGTCAGTACATAAAATTTATAAACACAATGATTGCATACATGTATTTATTGCCTTTGCAGTCTCCCACAAAGCTCAGTGGATAAGGATTTGGTTTAAGGTTCATATGTAGACCTGGGTTTGATTCCTGGTCATGCTACCCGTTTCTGTTGTGTCCAAGGACTCCCTCCAGTGGGAGTTGTAGATTCTCCTCTGCTTCATGCTTAGGGGTCTGTAGATAAGCACCAACAGGCCTCTGGGCCTATACAGTAGTGACATCAGTTAACCGAAAGTAAGAGTGAAGTGGCTGAAAGCTCCTGCAGCAGATCTGAAATCAAACAGAAATTAGCACACCCATGTGTTGTCAACATTAAACTGCCAAACATTCTGAAGCAGGCTGGAGTTGTTTTATCAACAGCAGCTGCAAACAAACAAACATACCAGTGGAGGTGTCGCCGACCGAAAGTCTTCCCTAAATATCGGTTCGACCCTGCCTTCACTTCGCATGTGTCATTAGTCGCGGTTCACAGATTATCACCTTGTTTCTGCTTAAAACTGCACTCCAGTCATCATCTGTCTCAGCTGCAGATATCTGAAGCTTTTGTACAACAATCATTTCCACATAAAGTCAGCATTACTTCATCATAAAAGACAGATGAAGCGATCAGAGTGCCGCGGTTACACGAGCTGTTAGCTGATGCGTTCACTGCACGTCCGTCATTTCAAAGCATCATCGAGTATTGCCTCGTTTCTGCTTAAAACAGCCTCGTTTCTCCTTAAAACTGAGTTTAGAATGATTTAAGAGGCTTTACCTTGTCATGTGATGGTTAATAATCCAATAAATCCATTTGATCTCTTTGGGTGAAGATACTCTGCCTTAGACGAATGGCTGAGCTCCGAAATGATGCATGCGCAGTGGAGGCAGGACGGACCAATTTTTGGGGCGGGGTTGGTCTGTGACAGAGGTAAGGAAATGTTTAGGAGAGATGGCAGTGGAGTTTGTAACCAGATTGTTTAATAAAATCTTAAAGTGAGAGGATGCCTGAGGAGTGGAGACAAAGTGTGCTGGTTCCTATTTTTAAGAACAAGGGTGATGTGCAGAGCTGCAGTAACTACAGAGCTGAGTCTAGCCTGGAAATGTGAAGATATGTTCTGGAGAGCAAGGGAATGAAAGTTGGTAGGTGCAAGAGTATATATGTGTGTGAATGAGAGGGAGCCCAGTGGAATAGTGCGGTTGCAAGGAGTAGAAGCGGTGAAAGTAGATGAGTTTAAATACTTGGGGTCAAATGTCCAAAGTAATGGAGAGGGTCATGAAGAAGAGTGCAGGCAGGGTGGAGTGGGTGGAGAAAGGTGGCAGGAGTGATTTGTGATTGAAGAATATTTGCAAGAGTTACGTTTACAAGACAGTAGTGAGACCAGCTATGTTGTACGGCTTAGCAGACGAACACACTGATATTTGAGAAGTGAAATGAAGTTTCTAGTATTTACAGAAAGTGTGCAATAATTATTTAAACAAAATTAGGCAGGTGCATAAATTTGGGCACCCTTGTCATTAATCAGATGTCATTAAATTGAGTACATTTAGCACTAATTATTGGAACACAAAATTAGTTTGGTAAGCTTATTGACCCTTGACCTCTTTACACAGGTGACCCCAATCATGAGAAAGGGTATTTAAGGTGGCCATTTGCAAATGTTTCCCCTCTTTGCGTTTCCACTGTGAGGAACATAGTGAGGAAATGGAAGACCGCAGGCACAGTACTAGTTAAGGCCTGAAGTGGCAGGCCAAGAAAAATCTCAGATAAGCTGAAGCAAAGGATGGTGAGAACAGTCATAGTCAACCCACAGACCTGCTCCAAAGACCTACAACATGATCTTGCTGCAGAAAGTGTCTCTGTGCATCATTCAACTATACAGCGCACTTTGCACAAAGAGATGCTGTATGATGCTGTAATGCAGAGGAAGCCTTTTCTGCGTACATGCCACAAACAGAGTTGCTTGAGGTATGCTAAAGCACATTTGGGCAAGCCAGCTTCATTTTGGAATAAGGTGCTGTGGACTGATGAAACTAAAATGGAGTTCTTTGGACATAACAAGGGGCCGTATGCATGGCTGAAAAAGAACGCAGCATTCCAAGAAAAACACTTGCTACCTATAGTAAAATTTGGAGGTGGTTCCATCATGTTGTGGGGCTGTGTGGCCAGTGCAGGTACTGGGAATCTTGTTAAAGTTGAGGGTCACATGGATTCCAGTCAATACCAGCAGATTCTTGAGAACAGTGTTCATGAATCAGTAACAAAGTTGAGTTACGTCGGGGCTGGATCTTTCAAGAAGACCCTAAACACTGCTCAGAATCTACTAAGCCATTCATGCAGAGGGACAAGTACAACATTCTGGAATGGCCATCTCAGTCCCCAGAAAATCTGTGGTGTGATTTTAAGCAGGCTGTCTGTGCTCAGAAACCAACAAACCTGAGATGTTTTGTAAAGAAGAATGGACCAAAAAACCTTCAACCAGAATCCAGACTCTCATTGGAAGCTATGAGGAAGCGTATAGAGGCTGTTATTTCTGCAAAAGGAGGATCTACTAAATATTGATGTATTTTTTTCTGTTGGGGTGCCCAAATTTATGCACCTGCTTAATTTTGTTTAAATAATTATTGCACACTTTCTGTAAATCCTATAAACTTCATTCACTTCTCAAATATCACTGTTTATCTGCTATATGATATATTAAATGAAATTGCTGATCCAAACAACCAATGATAAAGGAAAATCATCAGGGGTGCCCAGACTGTTGCATACAATTGTATCAGAGGGACAACTCAGGTAGGGCGGTTTGGAGACAAAGTCAGAGAGGCGAGATTGAGATGGTTTGGGCATGTGCAGAGGAGGGACCCAGGAGAAGGGAGAATATATAGGGAGAAGGATGCTGAGGATAGAACCACCAGACAGGAGGAGAAGAGAGACCACGGCGGAGGTTTATGGATGTGCTGAGGGAGGACATGCAGGTGGTTGGTGTGACAGAGGAAGTTATAGAGGACAGAGTGAAATGGAAATGATTTATCTGCTGTAGTGACCCCTAACGGGATCAGCCAAAAGGAGAAGAAGCTGCAAACATGACTAGTATTTATTTAATATATCTTAGTGTCTGTAATTGACTTTTGCACACGTGAGTGTGACAGTTACTCGGACCTCTCTGCAGCCCTGCTTCACACTGACCTCCAGTCACTATGGAAACAGTGTGCCTTGCTCCCCACCCTGCACACTTACCAGGGAGGGGAGGAAGAGAAGGATGAAGAAGAAGAGTCAACAGGACATTCTGAGCAGGACAGAGAAATCCTGAGGAGGATGAGGCAGTCAGGCATGAAGGAGGTGAGTCTGGAAGAGAGGGTTTTGCTTTTAACATATCCTATATTCTCATTTCCTGCACACAGTAAACTGTGCTGCTGGGAAATGAGAAACATGTCAGAGGAACCAACACTAAAATCTGAGTGTAAATGTGAGTGATGAAAAGGAGCAGTGATTAGTGCTGATGCCACACGCCAAGAAGGTTTTGGGCTCAATATCCACCTGAGCAGTCTGTTCCTCGTCTTGCATGCTGTGACACATGACTTCTGCAGAATAGCTGAACCAACAGACAGAGGGTGTCCATAAAGACACAGCAGCATGCATCATGAATCTGATCTCTCTCTCTCTCTCTCTCTCAGATGCACAGTGAGTCTGGACTGCACCCCACTGAGCCCTCATGTGTGACTTCTTTTTTTCTAAATAACCTGTCTGTGTTACACGTTCTGTTTAGTGTTCCAGTGCGTCATGTGACAACACAGAAAACACGTGTGTCTTTCTTTCTTAAACAGCTGCATCAGATGTCATCCTGGACATGTCCAAAGAGGACAAATCCCTCAGCGATGTGATCACTCCTTTCAGCAGATGGTGAGTCCTTTACTCAGTTACGCTGATTTCAAAAATAATTTGTGTAAATCGCTGACTCTGTCTCTGCAGGTCTCCACAAAAGGAGCCCCAGTTGCCAATGGAACCCATATCTGAGGAAAACATTGTGATTCCTGAAGCAGAGAGCGGTGAAATTTTGAGGTACTGCAAATGTGCACCAGCCTGTGCACAAAGACCATTAATGACTGCACGGTGTCATCTGGTACAGGTGCAGCTCAGTTTAGATTTTGGGCCTTGGTCTAAACATGCATTTACAAAAGTCTTCCATCCTTGTAAGTAGGCGGGGCTGAAGGCTTGGCTCGCTTTGTAAAACTCACTGTGCAGGAGCTGAATTTAAAGGCTGACAAGAAGCTGCACTCCGCCCATGAAAGCAGACGTCAGCCTGGCGGTGAACACAAGCTGCTGCTTTTCACTTCTTACCTCCAGCAGTGTTTAATATCTACTTTGAAATTCAAAACGGGAGACAACCGGGAAGCCTGAGGGATCAAAGTGAACCATATTACCCTGCACCTTCATTGGCTGAAGCACATATTTTGACTCTTTTGTTAAAAATGACCTACAGTATCAGTGAGGCCATGTCATCTATTTCCATCAGAATCAGGATGAAAAGTTTTGATTCTTCTGTGGGCTTTGCTGTGTTCCAAACCCCTTTTTGATTTTTAAGCAATTGACTAGATTATGACTGAGTTACTGTAATTTGCCTCTAATGTTTAATAATATTATGAATTATATTTTTAGTTGTAACCAGTGCTCACTGGAGTTTCAGTTCTTGGTCCTGAAAATGATGATGTGCTCCATCGCACACGTGCAGGTCATTATGTCCTGACGTTGCACTTCTTTATGACAAAAGACAACTATGTTAACCACATTGGTTGTAGGTGCTATTTAAAATAAATCAATAAGCACCATATTTAAAGCTTGTGTTTATTGATGGACAATGTTTTTAAAGCTGATTGTAAGTAAGTGCTTCCCAATGAATCCACCACCTGTCATGGTGCTCTCTTCTTCAGCTGGATCTCCTCCAGCCTGCAGACGTGTGGAGAAATCACCTTCAGTGCGCTGCTGCCCCCAGAGGCTGACCGCACCACTGCAGCTCACACACTCTCCAAACTGTTGGGTGAGTCAAAAGCAGACTGCTCAGGAGAGTTAAACAAAGAATGTAGTTTCCATCGCCCAGGTTTCCTATTTAATGAACTGTAACCTCTCTATGGGCCTCATGTATCAGTGTTGCGCACTTGTGGCGTAAATTTATGGCGTAAACTTGAAATACACCAAAGTCGCCGTGACATGTATCAAGCAGTGCGCACCTGCCCATTTCTGGTGTACGCCTGACGTGATCTTGATAAATGCGGCGGGTGGAAACGATCATAATTATAATAAACACGCCCAGAAATATTCAGACTCCGCTTCAGACACACCCTCATTTTACGACATGGAAGCCGGGAAGACGGCAATGAAAAAGAACTCCACCAATCACGACGCGTGCCAATAGAGCACCGAAAGCGGCTGTCGTATCAATTGTTTTGTAGTATATAATCAATAAAGTGTTACAGTGGTCCCTCATTAATCGTTGGAGTTACGTTCTAAAAAATAGCCCGTAATACGCGAAACCGCGACGTAGTCAGCGTTATTTTTTACAATTATTATAGACGTTTCAAAGCTGTAAAACCCCTCACTACACAGTTTATACACTTTCTCAATCAGGCATGAACATTTTCTCACTTTTCTCTCGTGTGTAAACACTCTCAAAGTTCAAACCTTAGTAGGAAAATAATACCAAACTGTTTTCAGGCCCAAACATTTGTTTGAGAAATAAAAATAGAACGTTTTCCTATAAATAATTATGATGGCATTTAGAACTAACAAATTAATTTTAACGATCAACGAACGAGGTCGGACACATAAGAAATTATTAATAGTGACTGACCAGTATTTGACAGATCGGGCCTCTGCATCCTGGCGCTGCGCCTTTTCCCACTCACATCTCGCTGCAGCAGGTGTGTGTTTCCGAGTGACAAACACAGTTATGAGTAGTTGTTGGCGCTCTTTTCTCTTCTGGGCAACAAGATTCTTATAAACAGATACGCAGAACACTGTAAAAAAAAGGCATGCAAAATTGGACTAAATACTCCGCGAGACTCCGAGGCCACGACAGGTGAACGGCGTTATAGCGAGGGACCACTGTATTCTCTTTTCACATGTCAATAATTCTTGACATGTGGATATTTGCTCGCTCAATTAATAAGACACGCCTAATCTGTCAGATTTCTTTATTTTTTAAATGTATTTCTGTATTTATTTTATTGTGACAACCGAATGGAGACGACAAAACCTGGTTGCAGCACGGGCGAATTAAGGGAATGACGAAACTACAGTTATTATCAATTTCATTGTCTAAAACAATCATACCACATGAAGTTAAGCTCAGCGCTGCTCTGGCTCCAGGCTCGACGTCTGGAGAAAAAGGCGAGCAGCGCTTTCCTTCCTGTCAGCGCTGTGGCCACGGATCGTGCTCCATAACAATCCTGCAACAGCGGGATTTGTATTGATTATTGTGTAATATAATCAGGAAAGTGTTACTTATGTAACATATGCATTGATTTGTATAATGGCACTGTTTATCATCTTGATCATCTTCATTTCTATGTGGATTCCAACGCTGGTTCATTTTGGTGTATAATTTACGCCACCTCTCGACCTGGTGTATATTTTCAGCGCAGCGTACGCCAACGACCACATTGATAAATGCCAAGTAGCGCAGCCGTTTTGGCGTACACCCCATATACGCTCAAATATCGCCGTACGCAATGTTGATACATGAGGCCCATTAGGTGCATAATGAGCAGAGGAGTATAGTCTATCTGAAGTCTATTTCAAACAGCCATTTATTGTTTATTTTACTCTA
Organism: Thalassophryne amazonica; assembly: GCF_902500255.1. Classification (NCBI taxonomy): domain Eukaryota; kingdom Metazoa; phylum Chordata; class Actinopteri; order Batrachoidiformes; family Batrachoididae; genus Thalassophryne; species Thalassophryne amazonica. Next base: position 63,986,509 of record NC_047103.1, read on the forward strand.
AAACAAGATATTATTCTTCCATCTTTGAAAACACTTCAGTTTGTTCAGAGTGAAGTAGTATGGTGGTTATTTTTAGTTATTTATTTGTGGTTTTACTGGTAACAACTGGTATTTACAAGGGATGATTGAGAAGTTTTAGCCTGACCCAGAAAAAGTAGGGTGTGCTTCTCCAACTTTTGCATTTTGAGAAACCAACATTTCTTAACATTGCACCTAGTGAGTCAAAATTTCACACATTGTCAACAAATGTTGGATTCTCAGAAGGCAAAAGATGCGGAACCACAATCTACTTTTTCTGGGCCAGGCTCAAAACTTCTCAACCACCTCTCATATGTCATTAATCTCTAGTGTTTGTGATGTTAATCTCTGGTGGTTGTAGTGTTATTTTGTGGTATTTTGCTGGTAATCTGATGTTTTTGGTGTTAAACTCTGGTATTTATGTTGGTAATCTGTGATGTTGTGGCTGTTACTCTGGTTTTGGAATTAATCTCTGGTAATTATGTTGTTGATATGTGATTATGGATTGTGGTTTTAATCTTTCAGGTTTATAATGTTAATCTGTGATGTTTTGCTGTTACTCTCTGGTGTTTTGGTGTTACTCTCTGGTAGCTATGTTTTTAATCTGTGATTGTGGTTTTAATCTTTCAGGTTTATAATGTTAATCTGTGATGTTTTTGCTGTTACTTTCTGGTGCAGGGCTTTGAAAACTCCGCGGAATCCCACGGATCATCATGGGAAGGGGGGCGGGGGTGTTAGTGTTGTACTCTTTAATCGTGATCGTTACTGAGTTTTTAAAATGCTTATCGCAAAGCGTTCTTTTTTTTACGACATCATGCAATTTTTAAGTCCGTGGACACCGATCTGTGTGTTACAGATACAAATCAGTTTGGTCGGATCCGCGGAGTTTCGAGGAGAATAAAAGACACTCAAAGCCTGGCTGTTACGACAGTTGTCGTAAAGCGGGACTGATTGGTTGCTGCGGTGACACTGTGTGGCTCCTGTGCGAAGCTTAGCTAAAAGTAGCATGTGGACATCGCAAACTTTTAGAACTTTCAAGTTTTTAAAAGAACTTTGCAACGTCTGTGTCACGGAGCGACATCAGACAGAGCGAAGATGGCGAGAAAGATGGTTTGAAAAGTTTGATAAGGACACGAATCCGTGGAATTGTTGCTGGCTTCATCAACACACCTGAAAGATAAACGGGAAAAGCGAACTGGTAAGATTTTTTTTTTCTCTCTCTCTGGAAAATAAACATTGTGCTGTTCAAACAGAATTTCAGAAAAAATTATGTGCCTTTTTTTTTTTTCCTTTCATTAATCTAGACTTTCTTTCATTGAAAAAAAAAGACATTGTGACTTTGAATGAATTTAGGCTACATGAATTTACGCAACAGTGTAAATTAGTTTTTATTAATCTAGACTATTTTCATGGTAAAAAAGACATTGTGGCTTTGAATGAACTTAAGCTACATGAATTTACGCACCAATGTAAATTAGTTTTTATTAATGTAGACTTTTTTCATGGGGAAAAAAGACATTGTGTGGCTTTTTATTATAAGGTATTTTAGTGATATTTTACCCTGATTTTTAAAATATTCTACAAGCTTTAGCTGTGGTTTTTGAAATACTTTAACAGTCTTTTCAGTCTTCATGAATTTCATGTAGTTTATTGTTCTGAGTTAATGCATAATTTGGTTTACAATTAAAAGGAAAATCATACCAGGTCCTACTTCCATGTCATATTCTGTTATTTCAACATGATCATTGACGTTCAAATGAAAGGTTGAATCTAGGATCATTTAAATATGCACTATTTTTTTTGAGATTTGTTCTTCCAGGAGATGTTGAAAATGTATCAATAGATGAAAATTTAATTTGGTTTCTGGGGCCCCACAAGGCCCTAGACCCCGGCCCCTCGGGGGGGCCCCAGACCCCCTGCGAATTTTCCTCAGATTTCACAATTTTCATTTCACAGCCCTGCTGGTATTTTGGTGTTACACTCTGGTAACTATGTTTTTAATCTGATTGTGGTTTTAATCTTTCATGTTTGTAATGTTAATTTGTGATGTTTTGGTGTTAATATCTGGTGTTTATCATGTTAATATGATGTTTTTATCGTTAATATCTGGTATTTATGTTGTTAATCTGTGATGTTTCTCGTGTTAATATTTCATGTTTGTAATATTACTCTGTGATGTTTGTGGTGTTAATGTGATATTTATGGTCTTTATATCTGGTGTTTGTTGTGTTTATCTGTCATGTTTGTGGTCTTCATCTGTAATGTTTGTAATGTTAATCTGTGATGTTTTCAGTGTTAATCATTCATGTTTATAGTGTTAATCTATGATGTTTATGGTCTTTATATCTAGTGTTTGTTAATCGCTCACCTTTGTGGCGTTAATCTGTACGGACCTCTTCACACAACACGATTTAAACCGACTAGTGCACGAAGGAGGAATTGCATGCCATTTGTGAAAAATCGGAGCTGCCTCCAACGCCTTGTACACGTGTCACTACAAGTATTCACGCACACCAGCGGCTGAAAGACAGAGTGCCCTGTGAGAGACCATTCGATCCCTCTCGTGGCAGGTGTTGGCCAAATTCCAGGTGACACACACAAACATCCAACACTGGTCGCTTGACACTTAGAAAATGTGTGGCCATTCATGCTTTTAGCACAAAAACGGAGAGCAGATGATCATTTCCGACCTAGATGTGAAATTTGTCTAAGTGCCCCCATGAGTGTGGCATTGCAAAAAAGCAACACGTGTCTTGCACGTGTGCACGTGAGACCAGTGTTGTGAAAAGTAACTTTGACAAGTTGCTTTATACAGTTGCTTTATGCAATTACTTTATTAGAATCTGCCGAAAACTTCAATCAATCAATTTTATTTATATAGCGCCAAATCACAACAAACAGTTGCCCCAAGGCGCTTTATATTGTAAGGCAAGGCCATACAATAATTACGTAAAAACCCCAACGGTCAAAACGACCCCCTGTGAGCAAGCACTTGGCGACAGTGGAAAGGAAAACTCCCTTTTAACAGGAAAAAACCTCCAGCAGAACCAGGCTCAGGGAGGGGCAGTCTTCTGCTGGGACTGGTTGGGGCTGAGGGAGAGAACCAGGAAAAAGACATGCTGTGGAGGGGAGCAGAGATCAATCACTAATGATTAAATGCAGAGTGGTGCATACAGAGCAAAAGGAGAAAGAAACCCTCAGTGCATCATGGGAACCCCCCAGCAGTATATAGCAGCATAACTAAGGGATGGTTCAGGGTCACCTGATCCAGCCCTAACTATAAGCTTTAGCAAAAAGGAAAGTTTTAAGCCTAATCTTAAAAGTAGAGAGGGTGTCTGTCTCCCTGATCTGAATTGGGAGCTGGTTCCACAGGAGGAGGAGCCTGAAAGCTGAAGGCTCTGCCTCCCATTCTACTCTTACAAACCCTAGGAACTACAAGTAAGCCTGCAGTCTGAGAGCGAAGCGCTCTATTGGGGTGATATGGTACTATGAGGTCCCTAAGATAAGATGGGACCTGATTATTCAAAACGTTATAAGTAAGAAGAAGAATTTTAAATTCTATTCTAGAATTAACAGGAAGCCAATGAAGAGAGGCCAATATGGGTGAGATATGCTCTCTCCTTCTAGTCCCCATTAGTACTCTAGCTGCAGCATTTTGAATTAACTGAAGGCTTTTCAGGGAACTTTTAGGACAACCTGATAATAATGAATTACAATAGTCCAGCCTAGAGGAAATAAATGCATGAATTAGTTTTTCAGCATCACTCTGAGACAAGACCTTTCTAATTTTAGAGATATTGCGTAAATGCAAAAAAGCAGTCCTACATATTTGTTTAATATGCGCATTGAATGACATATCCTGATCAAAAATGACTCCAAGATTTCTCACAGTATTACTAGAGGTCAGGGTAATGCCATCCAGAGTAAGGATCTGGTTAGACACCCTGTTTCTAAGATTTGTGGGGCCAAGTACAATAACTTCAGTTTTATCTGAGTTTAAAAGCAGGAAATTAGAGGTCATCCATGTCTTTGTCTGTAAGACAATCCTGCAGTTTAGCTAACTGGTGTGTGTCCTCTGGCTTCATGGATAGATAAAGCTGGGTATCATCTGCGTAACAATGAAAATTTAAGCAACGCCGTCTAATAATACTGCCTAAGGGAAGTATGTATAAAGTGAATAAAATTGGTCCTAGCACAGAACCTTGTGGAACTCCATAATTAACCTTAGTCTGTGAAGAAGATTCCCCATTTACATGAACAAATTGTAATCTATTAGATAAATATGATTCAAACCACCGCAGCGCAGTGCCTTTAATACCTATGGCATGCTCTAATCTCTGTAATAAAATTTTATGGTCAACAGTATCAAAAGCAGCACTGAGGTCTAACAGAACATGCACAGAGATGAGTCCACTGTCTGAGGCCATAAGAAGATCATTTGTAACCTTCACTAATGCTGTTTCTGTACTACAACCCCTGGCAAAAATTATGGAATCCCCGGCCTCGGAGGATTTTCATTCAGTTGTTTAATTTTGTAGAAAAAAAAGCAGATCACAGACATGACACAAAACTAAGTCATTTCAAATGGCAACTTTCTGGCTTTAAGAAACACTATAAGAAATCAGGAAAAAAAATTGTGGCAGTCAGTAACGGTTACTTTTTTAGACCAAGCAGAGGGAAAAAAATATGGAATCACTCAATTCTGAGGAATAAATTATGGAATCACCCTGTAAATTTTCATCCCCAAAACTAACACCTGCATCAAATCAGATCTGCTCATTAGTCTGCATCTAAAAAGGAGTGATCACACCTTGGACAGCTGTTGCACCAAGTGGACTGACATGAATCATGGCTCCAACACGAGAGATGTCAATTGAAACAAAGGAGAGGATTATCAAACTCTTAAAAGAGGGTAAATCATCACACAATGTTGCAAAAGATGTTGGTTGTTCACAGTCAGCTGTGTCTAAACTCTGACCAAATACAAACACATGGGAAGGTTGTTAAAGGCAAACATACTGGTAGACCAAGGAAGACATCAAAGCGTCAAGACAGAAAACTTAAAGCAATGTGTCTCAAAAATCGAAAATGCACAACGGAACGAATGGGAGGAAACTGGAGTCAACGTCTGTGACCGAACTGTAAGAAACCGCCTAAAGGAAATGGGATTTACATACAGAAAGCTAAACGAAAGCCATCAACACCTAAACAGAAAAAAACAAGGTTACAATGGGCTAAGGAAAAGGCAATCGTGGACTGTGGATGACTGGATGAAAGTCATATTCAGTGATGAATCTCGAATCTGCATTGGGCAAGGTGATGATGCTGGAACTTTTGTTTGGTGCTGTTCCAGTGAGAATTATAAAGATGACTGCCTGAAGAGAACATGTAAATTTCCACAGTCATTGATTATATGGGGCTGCATGTCAGGTAAAGGCACTGGGGAGATGGCTGTCATTACATCATCAATAAATGCACAAGTTTAAGTTGATATTTTGGACACTTTTCTTATCCCATCAATTGAAAGGATGTTTGGGGATGATGAAATCATTTTTCAAGATGATAATGCATCTTGCCATAGAGCAAAAACTGTGAAACCATTCCTTGCAAAAAGACACATAGGGTCAATGTCATGGCCTGCAAATAGTCCGGATCTTAATCCAATTGAAAATCTTTGGTGGAAGTTGAAGAAAAGGGTCCATGACAAGGCTCCAACCTGCAAAGCTGATCTGGCAACAGCAATCAGAGAGAGTTGGAGCCAGATTGATGAAGAGTACTGTTTGTCACTCATTAAGTCCATGCCTCAGAGACTGCAAGCTGTTATAAAAGCCAGAGGTGGTGCAACAAAATACTAGTGATGTGTTGGAGCGTTCTTTTGTTTTTCATGATTCCATAATTTTTTTCCTCAGAATTGAGTGATTCCATAATTTTTTTTCCCTCTGCTTGGTCTAAAAAAGTAACTGTTACTGACTGCCACAATTTTTTTTCCTGATTTCTTATAGTGTTTCTTAAAGCCAGAAAGTTGCCATTTGAAATGACTTTAGTTTTGTGTCATGTCTGTGATCTGCTTTTTTTCTACAAAATTAAACTGAATGAACATCATCCGAGGCCGGGGATTCCATAATTTTTGCCAGGGGTTGTATGATGAATTCTAAAACCTGACTGAAACTCTTCAAATAGACCATTCCTCTTCAGATGATCAGTTAGCTGTTTTACAACTACCCTTTCAAGAATTTTTGAGAGAAAAGGAAGGTTTGGAGATTGGCCTATAATTAGCTAAGATAGCTTGGTCAGTGATGGCTTTTTAAGTAATGGTTTAATTACTGCCACCTTAAAAGCCCTGTGGTACATAGCCAACTAATAAAGATAGATTGATCGATTGATTGATGCTTTGATCATATTGATCAAAGCATTAAATAATGGTAGGGCTTCCTTGAGCAGCCTGGTAGGAATGGGTCTAATAGAGATGTTGATGGTTTGGATGAAGTAACTAATGAAAATAACTCAGACAGAACAATCGGAGAGAAAGAGTCCTAACCAAATACCGGCATCACTGAAGCAGCCAAAGATAACGATACGTCTTGGGATGGTTATGAGTAATTTTTTTCTCTAATAGTTAAAATTTTATTAGCAAAGAAAGTCATGAAGTCATTACTAGTTAAAGTTAAAGGAATACTCGGCTCAATAGAGCTCTGACTCTGTCAGCCTGGCTACAGTGCTGAAAGGAAACCTGGGGTTGTTCTTATTTTCTTCAATTAGTGATGAGTAGTAAGATGCCCTAGCTTTACGGAGGGCTTTTTTATAGAGCAGCAGACTCTTTTTCCAGGCTAAGTGAAGATCTTCTAAATTAGTGAGATGCCATTTCCTCTCCAACTTACGGGTTATCTGCTTAAGCTGCGAGTTTGTGAGTTATACCACAGGTCAGGCCTTCTGATTTAAAGCTCTCTTTTTCAGAGGAGCTACAGCATCCAAAGTTGTCTTCAATGAGGATGTAAAACTATGACGAGATACTCTATCTCACTTACAGAGTTTAGGTAGCTACTCTGCACTGTGTTGGTATATGGCATTAGAGAACATAAAGAAGGAATCATATCCTTAAACCTAGTTACAGTGCTTTCTGAAAGACTTCTAATGTAATGAAACTTATTCCCACTGCTGGGTAGTCCATCAGAGTAAATGTAAATGTTATTAAGAAATGATCAGACAGAAGGGAGTTTTCAGGGAATACTGTTAAGTCTTCAATTTCCATACCATAAGTCAGAACAAGATCTAAGATATGATTAAAGTGGTGGGTGGACTCATTTACATTTTGAGCAAAGCCCGTTGAGTCTAATAATAGATTAAATGCAGTGTTGAAGCCCGTCATCTCAGCTTCTGTGTGGATGTTAAAATCGCCCACTATAATTATCTTATCTGAGCTAAGCACTAAGTCAGACAAAAGGTCTGAAATTCACAGAGAAACTCACGACCAGGTGGACGATAGATAATAACAAATAAAACTGGTTTTGGGACTTCCAATTTGGATGGACAAGACTAAGAGTCACGCTTTCAAATGAATTAAAGCTCTGTCTGGGTTTTTGATTAATTAATAAGCTGGAATGGAAGATTGCTGCTATCCTCCGCCTCGGCCCATGCTACAAGCATTCTAGCAGTTAGTGTGACTCGGGGGTGTTGGACTCTTTAAACTAACACATTCATCCTGCTGTAACCAGGTTTCTGTAAGGCAGAATAAATCAATATGTTGATCAATTATTATATCATTACTAACAGGGACTTAGAAGAGAGAGACCTAATGTTTAATAGGCCACATTTAACTGTTTTAGTCCTGTGGTGCAGTTGAAGGTGCTATATTATTTTTTTCTTTTGAATTTTTATGCTTAAATAGATTTTTGCTGGTTATTGGTGGTCTGGGAGCAGGCACGTCTCTACGGGGATGGGGTAATGAGGGGATGGCAGGGGCAGAGAAGCTGCAGACAGGTGTGTAAGACTACAACTCTGCTTCCTGGTCCCAACCCTGGATAGTCACGGTTTGGAGATTTAAGAAAATTGGCCACATTTCTAGAAATGAGAGCTGGTCCATCCAAAGTGGGATGGATTGCCGTCTCTCCTAACAAGACCAGGTTTTCCCCAGAAGCTTTGCCAATTATCTATGAAGCCCACCTCATTTTTTGGACACCACTCAGACAGCCAACAATTCAAGGAGAACATGCAGCTAAACATGTCACTCCCGGTTCGATTGGGGAGGGGCCCAGAGAAAACTACAGAGTCCGACATTGTTTTTGCAAAGTTACACACCGATTCAATGTTAATTTTAGTGACCTCCGATGGCGTAAGCGGGTGTCATTACTGCCGACGTGAAATACATCTTATCAAAATTTACGCTTAGCCTTAGCCAGCAGTTTCAAATTCCCTTCAATGTCGCGTGCTCTGGCCCCCGGAAGACAATTGACTATGGTTGCTGGTGTCGCTAACTTCACATGTCTCAAAACAGAGTCGCCAGTAACCCAGAGTTTGATCTCGGCGGGTGTGTCGTCGAGGGGGGAAAACGGTTAGAAATGTGAACGGGTGGCGGTGTACACCGGGGCTTCTGTTTAGGACTACGCTTCCTCCTCACAGTCACCCAGTCGCGCCTGCTTCCCGGCTGCTCGGGATCTGCCAGAGGGACAACTAACGGCGGCTAAGCTACCTGGTCCCGCACGACTACAGGGCCTGGCTAGCTGTAGAATTTTCCACGGTGCGGAGCCGAGTCTCCAATTCGCCCAGCCTGGCCTCCAAGCTATGAATAAGCTACACTTATTACAAGTACCATTACTGCTAAAGGAGGCCGAGGAATAACTAAACATTTCACACCCAGAGCAGAAAAGTGCGGGAGAGACAGGAGAAGCCGCCATGCTAACCGGCTAAGAGCTAGTAGCTGTGCTAAGCTAGCGGATTCCTAAAACACCACAAAGTGAATAATGTGTAATAATTTAGAGGTGATTCAGCAGAGGGAGTGCTTTAGTTAAGGCAAGTGAAGATTACACTGTGAAACAAATCGTTATCAGTTAACTAGATCATCTAACTGCGCAGATTAAACAGCTAACAGATACAGCAAACACCGCTGTGCTCCGGAACAGGAAGTGAAGAAAACTTGCAACTAATAAGTAATGTAACTAATAAGGTAACGAGTAATGTAACTTGGTACTCGTAAGATTGAGCAATCAGCAAAGTAACTCATCAGCAAAGTAACTATTAGTTACTTTGCTGAGTACTAAATCTTAAAAATAACCAAATTAGATTATGAGCAGCTGCCGACAAGGTGTCCGCAGCTGCTAATGAACTAACTGTATAAAGTAACTGTAAAATATAACTGTATAAATTAACTAATGAAGTACTTTCGCAAAGTTTACTTTCCCAACACTGCGTGAGACACATGCACCTAACAACTGTCCACTGTGACGTGCGTGTGTCTGCTTGCTGTCCTCACGTGGACATACATAAAAAATGTATATCGCTTGTGCGATGGGCTGCAGCGAGCGAGCGCACGGCGTGCATATTGACAGCCTGTCCCAGGTGAAACAGTCCGTCAGGTCATAGCACACCGGGTGATCTGAATGTTACGTCACCCACGTGAGCTGCATGCGGCGCGCCGTCCACAGGATACGCGTGTCAGGCCAGGGCATGCGTGGGGGCCAGGCCGGACACGCTCGACCAGGCAGATGTGACATAAGAGCACACTGCTTCATTCATGTCATTTCATGACTGTATGTCTGTGACCATGGGTCATCTACAGAGGAAGACGGGTCATACTTGTACTCTTGTTTGATAAGAGGGATTCAATAAAATGCTATGTTTTTTTATGGTGTGTGTGGTTTTATTTATTTATTACGTTTTTCTCCTTGTTGATTTCAGGCATTTTGCGCACCTTTTATAGGACAGCGATGGTAGCGCAGTGGTAAAGTTTCTGTCTGGCAATCAGAGCTTTTGTAAATGGCAGGTTCCAATCTCTTGGGTGGCATGTATCCCCCCACAGCAGCTGTACGATGTGGTTCCACACGTTCCAGCTGCTCGCACTGCACTTTCTAATCCCGTGGGTGGCATGTATTCCCATGTATTCAGCGGGATCGTTCACGCCTGCCCGACCGTGTGTCCCTCCCGACTTGGCTCAATGTTTCGCTGCAGGCTGTTTTGCCGTGATTCGCCTTGATTCCTGCTTATTCGTGCTGATGTGTGAAGGGGCTCTAAGTTTGTAATATTAATCTGATGTTTTCAGTGTTAACCATCATGTTTACAGTGTTAGGTCTGTGATGTTTATGGTCTTTATATCTGGTGTTTGTTGTGTTAATTGCTCACCTTTGTGGTGTTAATCTGTAATGTTGTAATATAATGATGTGATGTTTACACTGTTAATATGTGATGTTATAGTCTTTAAAGATGGTGTTTGTTGTGTTAATCATCACCTTTGTGATGTTAATATTTGTATTCGTTGTATTAATAATTTGCGTTTATAGTGTTAATCTGTGAATTTAATCTCTGGAGTTTGTGGTTTTAATCTGTGATGTTTGTGCTCTTCAGAGCTGCTCTCTGACAGGCAGGTCATTGTACAACAGAATAAACCCTACAGTGACATCATTGTGAAACCTGGAGCACTCACCGTGATGACCTGAAGACACACAAACCTGCAGTTTTATGTTTTTAGTTAATCCTATGTTTTTATTCATTCATTGTTTTTGTTCTTTTAGTAATTTGCTGTTTTAAAGGTTTTAAAACATGTTAATCTGGTTTTAATGTGTTCTCGTGTTCAATTTTTAAAATATATTATCTACTAAATTTTGCTTATTAATTGTTCATGTGCTGTTTTTTAAAGTTGTAAACATGTCAAGGAGGGAGAAGATTTTTATACTGTTGGTATGTTCTGTATGAGTTTTATACGTTCTGATTATTTTAACCGTGAATAAAATGTTATTTGCATAGCAGTCAGCAAATAGCTTTATTTTATTTTTATTTATTTTCCAAAACACAACCAGAGGCACCCAAATTTTTTCCTTACAAAGACCATGACTTAATCTGGATGGAAGGTCAGGGGCCAAAAGTAAATGTTGATGCTATGTGAATTAGACATACAATTAAATGAATTATATGCGATATAAATTTACCACTAACTCTAAAATAGAAATTCAAAATAAGAATAAAAACAGCAAGTAGGTCCTGGGATCACTTCTCCGCTGGTCCTTTCTGTGTGGAGTTTGCATATTCTCCCCGTGCTCCCGCTGGGTGCTCCGGCTTACTCAGATGTATTGCCACTGATCGTTCTTAGTGGTCTATCACCTGCAATTAGTTTTGTAGTTTTTCCGCCAACAAGTTGAAGGTTGTTTTTCCCCCTGTTTGTTTGTGATTGTGAACAGTCTGGGGCCCACAATTTTTCATATATCGTTATGAAGTTTTTTCTGAAGATTCTATCCTGATAGGCACGAACTGATTAAATTTTCAAAACTCATAGGGCAAAGGTCAAAGTCAGGAAGAATCTTGGAAAAATCCCTGTCCTGAAAAATTTTTAAAACTTGTATAACTGTCTAAAAAAGATTAAATTTCTTTCATATTGAGAGTATTATGGAACGTAGGGATGGTATCCTTTATTCGACCTGACAAAGTTTGAATCCTGTGTCGCAGACCAAACGGTCCCCCATAAAAATCGTTCCGCCCTGCCTTCACTGCCCATGCATCATTTCAAAGCGTCACCAATTGTCCCCTTGTTTCTGCTTAAAACTGACTTTAGAATGATTTAAGAGGTTTTACTTTATCATCTGATGGTTAATAATTACATTAATCCATTTGTTCGCTTTGGGTGAAGACAGTCTGTCTCAGAGGAGCTGCTGTGGTCCGGAATGACGCATGTGCAGTGGAGGCAGGGTGGACCAATTTTTAGGTGGACCATTCGGTCTGCGACACTGGATCTGATCCAGATTACAGATTTTGTAGCCATTTAAATTTAACAAATTGAAAAGCCCATTTAATATATATTTTACATTATATCTCTCTACTTTTAAGATTAGGCTTAAAACTTTCCTTTTTGCTAAAGCTTATAGTTAGGGCTGGATCAGGTGACCCTGAACCATCCCTTAGTTATGCTGCTATAGACGTAGACTGCTGGGGGGTTCCCATGATGCACTGTTTCTTTCTCTTTTTGCTCTGTATGCACCACTCTGCATTTAATCATTAGTGATCGATCTCTGCTCCCCTCCACAGCATGTCTTTTCCTGGTTCTCTCCCTCAGCCCCAACCAGTCCCAGCAGAAGACTGCCCCTCCCTGAGCCTGGTTCTGCTGGAGGTTTTCTTCCCTGTTAAAAGGGAGTTTTTCCTTCCCACTGTAGCCAAGTGCTTGCTCACAGGGGGTCGTTTTGACCGTTGGGGTTTTACATCATTATTGTATGGCCTTGCCTTACAATATAAAGCGCCTTGGGGCAACTGTTTGTTGTGATTTGGCGCTATATAAAAAAAAAATTGATTGATTGATATCTTCATCAAACGTGCACCAATCACACTCATATTTGAAAGTGAGGTGCAGACTGGCACTTCCTATCGCCTGACAAAGTTTAAACCCAATCCAGAGGTGGATTGGCCATTAAGAGTACCGGGATTTTTCCCGGTGGATTGATCAATCAATGGGCTGATGGTTGGCTGGTTATTTATCTTTTCATGGTAACTCTTTCGGCCCAGAGAGCTCTGCAGCCTTCAGACACAGCATAATCCCACTGGCTTGTCTGTCAAAAAATATCGGCTTGTGGCCCTGATAGGCTACAGATGCCCAGAATCCCAGCCACGCATGTCCTAGACCATGGTGAGAGCAAGAGGGGGAAAAAAAAAAAAAAAAACGAACACGAAAAACAAAGCAAGTCATAAAATGGAGAAGAAATGTACAGGTGGTGCAGAAAAACTGAGGGGTGAAAAAAATTGCCTTGGCTATGGATGCTGCTAAGAGCAGAAAAATTTCATACATGTTCGCTGCAGGGGCCGGTCCCTCAGGTGACGGACGAGGCGGACAACAGCGAAGTGAGGCAGTGGCTCCCACTGCCATGGAGGTCATACAGGAGGAGATTGGTGATGGTGGTGATAGTAGGTGTGTACCAGCGTGGTGTGGATAAACATTCATATAAATGTTTATCCTTTTACATAAATGAAAAATAACTCCCCCCACCACCCTTTCCACTTACAGGTCTCAGAGATTTGCATCTCCATAAACGTTCAGATCAAACATGCACTCACCTCATTGCAAACTTTAAATCTAGTCATCTCAAGTATTGGAAAACATACCATATTCATATCCTGATTAATTGATTAGTTGCTTTTATTAATAAACACTTAACCACTATTTTATATTTTCATCAAAGGATGCCACACAATTGCAAATGATCTACAAGCTTACAACTCATGTAATGTGGTTTGAGCATGTAGATCTACTATTTTCACAATCTTTGATCATTTCTACCTTAAATGGCATCCCACAAATCAGGTCACCAGAGTTAAAGTGTCAACACCTTTTGTGCCCAAAGTCCAGTTTCTTCAGAGACACTGATCTAACATAAATACACTGAACAAATATATAAATGCAACACTTTTGTTGTTCCCATTTTTTTATGAGCCTAAAGATCTAAAACATTTTCTATATACACAAAAGACCCATTTCTCTGAAATATTGTTCACAAATCTAAATGTGTGTTAGCGAGCTCTTCTGCTTTGATGAGATAATCCATCTTATCAGCATATCAAAATGCTGATTAGACAACATGATTATTGCACAGGTGTGCCTTAGGCTGGCCACAATAAAAGGCCACTGAAATGTGCAATTTGGCTTTGGGGGGTCAGAAGACCAGTCAGTATCTGGTGTGTCCACCATTTACCTCACACAGTGCAACACATCTTTGCATAGAGTTGATCAGCAGCCAGACACCATTGAATGTGAGCATTTGCCAACTCAAGTCGGATACAACAACAAACTGCAGTCAGGTCAAGACCCCAGTGAGGACGACAAACATGCAGATGAGCTTCCCTGAGATGGTTTCTGAGTTTGTGCAGAAATTCTTTGGCTCTGCAAACCAATTGTTGCAGCAGCTGTCCAGGTGGCTGGTCTCAGACAATCTTGGAAGGTGAGCATACTGGATGTGGAGGTCCTGGGCTGGTGTGGTTACACATGGTCTGCGGATGTGAGACCGGTTGGATGTTCTGACCAATTGTCTGAAATGCCCTTGGAGATGGCTTATGGTAGAGAAATGAACATTCAATTCACAGGCAACAGCTCTGGTGGACATTCCTGCAGTCAGCATACCAAATGCACGCTCCCTCAAAACTTGTCATTGTGCTGTGTGATAAAACTGAACATTTCAGAGTGGCCTTTTATTGTGGCCAGCCTAAGGCACACCTGTGCAATAATCATGCTGTCTAATCAGCATCTTGATATGCCACACCTGTGAGGTTGGCTGGATTATCTCTTCAAAGGAGACGTGATCACTAACAGATTTAGACAGATTTGTGAATACTTGAAAGTTTTTGTGCATATAGAAAATGTTCATATCTGAGTTCTGCTCATGAAAAATGGGAGCAAAAACAAAAGTGTTGCATTTATATTTTTGTTCAGTGTATGTATGCTTTACATACTTTTTCAGACAGTGTCTCTGGTTATTGTCTTTTCAACAGTTTCACATTATACAATTAAAACTGATTAACTACTGTTATAATAAAACACCTGCATACATATTACTCATGATGCAGTACACAAATTCCAAGTATTTCCTCTTTTGTCATGCTTTATTGGCTATACATTATGTTAAGCTGTAAAAAGTGTTTGTCCATTGTTCAGATCACTGTACTACTGTTTTCAATACTTAAGCCAACTAGTCAAAGTTCTGATTGTATCCACTCATTTTTTTTGTGTGTAATCATCTTCAAACTTATTACAAACTATTCCTCTACATTTCATGTCCAGGTTTGTGATAGGCAGCAGCAAGCCCAGTACATCATCTCCTGTGGAGATGATCTCACCAGAAGGATCTCACCAGACAAAGCCAAAGGGACGTACAGTAGGTTAGTAAGTAGCACTGTTGCCTCACAGCAAGAAGGTTATGGGGTCGCTTCCTACCTGGTCTTTTCAGTTTGGAGTTTGCATGTTCTCCCTATGTGTGCGTGGGTTCCCTCCAGGTGCTCCGGTGTTAGAGACCGAATGGTCCCCCACCCCGCCCCGTGCATGCGTCATTTCTGACCACAGCAGCATGTCGAAGACGGAGTCTCTTCATCCAAAGCAACCAAATGGATTAATGTGATTATTAACCATCAGTTGACAAGGTAAAACCTCTTAAATCATTCTAAAGTCAGTTTTAAGCAGAAACTCGGCAAAACTCCGTAATGCTTTGAAATGACCAACGCACTGTGAATGCAGAAGCTAGCAGCTCGTGTATCCGCGGCGCTCCGATCGCTTCATCTGTCGTTTTATGATGTAATAATGCTCAATTTATGTGGAAATGATTGTAGTACAAAAGGTTCAGATATCTGTCGCTGAGATAGATGATGACTGGAGTGCAGTTTTAAGCAGAAATGAGACGATAATCCGTGAACCGCAGCTAATGACGCATGCGCAGTGAAGGCAGGGCCGATTGATTTTTAGGGGGGACCGTTTGGTCAGCGACACCGGCTTCCTCACATTTCCAAAGACATGCAGGTTAGGTGAACTGGAAACTTTAAATTCACTGTAGGTGTGCATGTGAGGGTGAATGTGTTTGAATGTATGTGGTCCTGCGATAGACTGGTGACCTATCCAGGGTGTACCCCACCTCCTGCCCTATGGCTGTTGGGATAGGCTCCAACCCCACCTCACCCTTGATTGGAGTAAGTGGGTATAGAAAATTTTAACTTTAATCATGAGTTGGTTTTTTTTTTTTTTTTTTTTTTGTACTTTTACAGTGTTACATCTTGAGGCTTTATTATGTGAACACTTTGAACTTTTTAACATTAATCTGGTGGCTGCAGGGACACAAAACACCGGGAGATGTAATTAGAGCACTTAGAGTTATGCTCGTTATGCAGAAAGATGAACAAAAGTAAATGAGTTGTATAATTGATCAGATCTCCTGCATGCGTCACTGACTTCAACATCTCCATACAACGTTTGTTAAATTAGGACACTTAATGTGAAATCACATTTTAGCACCTTGCTGAGGCTTGAAGTTTGAGGTCAGCGCTGCAGTCACACAATCAAACTCTGAATTCACGTCAGCATGCCGGAATGCTCATGCTGTTGATTGTACTTTTCACATAGTCTGAGTGTCACACTGTGCCAGGAAATGTGTTCCACTGTCATGTTTCTGTACTGCAAAATTCCAAACAAGTCCAGATTGTAAAGGCACAGGTTGCTGGAAGTTCCTTGGTTAATGGAATCCCAGTAAACTGTTGCAGCTGTGGTAATGTGATGTCATGGTGTGACTGTGTCTGCAGGAATGCTGCAGGAAATTAGAACTGCACTGGAGAAAGTAACCTGTGTGATTAAAAATAAAAAAAATACTGCACGTGTGGTAAAATGCTGTTGATGGCAATTTTAAAAACATAGATTCAAGTTACAAACTCAAGTGAGGGCAAGATCCAAGAACTACAGTAGTGTTCAGAATAATAGTGCTATGTGACTAAAAGATTAATCCAGGTTTGGAGTATATTTCTTATTGTTACATGGGAAACAATGTACCAGTAGAATCAGTAGATTCTCACAAATCCAACAAGACCAAGCATTCATGATATGCACACTCTTAAGGCTATGAAATTGGGCTATTATACTCAACAAAAATATAAATGCAACACTTTTGGTTTTGCTCCCATTTTGTATGAGATGAGCTCAAAGATCTAAAACTTTTTCCACATACACAATATCACCATTTCCCTCAAATATTGTTCACAAACCAGTCTAAATCTGTGATAGTGAGCACTTCTCCTTTGCTGAGATAATCCATCCCACCTCACAGGTGTGCCATACCAAGATGCTGATTAGACACCATGATTAGTGCACAGGTGTGCCTTAGACTGCCCACAATAAAAGGCCACTCTGAAAGGTGCAGTTTTGTTTTATTGGGGGGGGGGGGGGGGGGGATACCAGTCAGTATCTGGTGTGACCACCATTTGCCTCATGCAGTGCAACACATCTCCTTCGCATCATCCGTGAAAAGAACACCTCTCCAACGTGCCAAACGCCAGCGAATGTGAGCATTTGCCCACTCAAGTCGGTTATGACGACGAACTGGAGTCAGGTCGAGACCCCGATGAGGACGACGAGCATGCAGATGAGCTTCCCTGAGACGGTTTCTGACAGTTTGTGCAGAAATTCTTTGGTTATGGAAACCGATTGTTTCAGCAGCTGTTCGAGTGGCTGGTCTCAGACAATCTTGGAGGTGAACATGCTGGATGTGGAGGTCCTGGGCTGGTGTGGTTACACGTGGTCTGCGGTTGTGAGGCTGGTTGGATGTACTGCCAAATTCTCTGAAACGCCTTTGGAGACGGCTTATGGTAGAGACATGAACATTCAATACACAAGCAACAGCTCTGGTTGACATACCTGCTGTCAGCATGCCAATTGCACGCTCCCTCAAATCTTGCGACATCTGTGGCATTGTGCTGTGTGATAAAACTGCACCTTTCAGAGTGGCCTTTTATTGTGGGCAGTCTAAGGCACACCTGTGCACTAATCATGGTGTCTAATCAGCATCTTGGTATGGCACACCTGTGAGGTGGGATGGATTATCTCAGCAAAGGAGAAGTGCTCACTATCACAGATTTAGACTGGTTTGTGAACAAAATTTGAGGGAAATGGTGATATTGTGTATGTGGAAAAAGTTTTAGATCTTTGAGTTCATCTCATACAAAATGGGAGCAAAACCAAAAGTGTTGCGTTTATATTTTTGTTGTGTAGTAAAAAAAAAAAAAAAAAAAAGTAGAAAAGGGGTTGTTCACAACAATAGTAGTGTGACATAGTCAGTGAGTTTGCCAATTTTGTGGAACAAACAGGTGTGAATCAGGATGCAGCCAGCACCTGTTGAACATGCTTTTCTCTTTGAAAGCCTGAGGAAAATGGGACGTTCAAGACATTGTTCAGAAGAACAGCGTAGTTTGATTAAAAAGTTGATTGGAGAGGGGAAAACTTATACGCAGGTGCAAAAAATTATAGGCTGTTCATCTACAAAGATCTCCAATGCTTTAAAATGGACAAAAAAAAACAGAGACACTTAGAAGAAAACAGAAAACAACCATCAAAATGGATAGAAGAATAACCAGAATGGCAAAGGCTCACCCATTGATCAGCTCCAGGATGATCAAAGACAGTCTGGAGTTACCTGTAAGTGCTGTGAGTTAAAAGACGCCTGTGTGAAACTAATTTATTTGCAAGAATCCCCCGCAAAGTCCCTCTGTTAAATAAAAGATGTGCAGAAGAGGTTACAATTTGCCAAAGAACACATCAACTGGCCTAAAGAGAAATGGAGGAATATTTTGTGGACTGATGAGAGTAAAACTGTTCTTTTTTGGTCCAAGGGCCGCAGACAGTTTGTGAGACGACCCCCAAACTCTGAATTCAAGCCACAGTTCACAGTGAAGACAGTGAAGCATGGTGGTGCAAGCATCGTGATATGGCCATGTTTCACCTACTATGGTGTTGGGCCTATATATCGCATACCAGGTATCATGGATCAGTTTGGATATGTCAAAATACTTGAAGAGGTCATGTTGCCTTATGCTGAAGAGGACATGCCCTTGAAATGGGTATTTCAACAAGACAATGACCCCAAGCACACTAGTAAACAAGCAAAATCTTGGTTCCAAACCAACAAAATTAATGCCTCGCAGATGTGAAGAAATCATGAAAAACTGTGGTTATACAACTAAATACTAGTTTAGTGATTCACAGGATTGCTAAAAAAGCAGTTTGAACATAATAGTTTTGAGTTTGTAGCGTCAACAGCAGATGCTATTATTGTGAACACCTTTTCTACTTTTTTTTTTTTTTTACTAATAGCCCAATTTCATAGCCTTAAGAGTGTGCATATCATGAATGCTTGGTCTTGTTGGATTTGTGAGAATCTACTGAATCTAAAGGTACCTTGTTTCCCATGTAGCAATAAGAAATATACTCAAAACCTCAATTAATCTTTTTAGTCACATAGCACTACTACTATTCTGAACACTATGTGTATGTGCTCTGCAGTGGTCTGGATTAGTTTTAGTTTTCACAATGAATCACTGGTTGTATGGTTTTACTTTTAGTGTCAAATTATTTGAAAGAAGAAAATTTATTTTCGCTCCAGTGCAACAATGTCAGAAACTAAAACATCACCATGGTAAAAGATAACACTTTTCACAACAGTATTTGACTTCTACGAGCATTAATTTTCCTCCACATTAATATTTCATTCTCATGAAACAAAAGAAACCAAATTTCACAAACAGAATTTTCAGTTTTACAAATGCATTTTTTTTTTCTTTACACAAATGAAAAAAGTGACATATTTACAAGTACACATTTATTTGTAAAAAACAAAACACACGTGTTACAAATAGGAAATTTGTGTTTGTGGATCCCAAAACACATGTGCAAATCAAGGACTATTTGTAGATCACCCTCTGTGCATTTGCAAGTATTGAGACAAATTAAAGCAGACACATTGTTGATCGCTGCTACAACGCATTATGGGAGTTCAGGGTTTGTTTTTTAATTATTATTGTAGTACATGTTAGTTTAGTAGTGTTAGTGTTATAGATTTGTTGTGTTTTGATAGTTCAAGTAGTGTGGTTAGTTTGGTGAAGAGTTATGTTGTGACCATGAGTGAAAAGTGCCTTATGCATTTGATCTCTTCTGCCACTGTCTTGTTGTGTGTGAAACGGTAGCCGCCGCACCCCCTTCTGCTGGGGGAGGGTTGAGCTCCTCACAGCGGCCTGACTGTTGCAAAACACCCAACAGACAGGAACTAACATGATTTTAGGGTTTACAATATTTTTTACTGTTAAACTTTACTCACTATTATCAGGTTGCGTGGACAGAGACACCTGGACACAAATGCAGGACTCAAACTCACAGCTTTGAATTTTAAGGTTGTTTACTGGTTGGCAATGCAGTGTCTGGTACACAAAAAGGCAGTCCAATAACAAACAAATCAGAAACATCAGGTGACAAGGTGTGGTTGAAAAAACAGTCAGGTGGCCAAAAAAAAAAAACACACCACGGCTACCAGGACTTGGAACAAACAGGTACAGAGCTGGAAAAGAATGCATAGAGTACAACGATCTGGCGACCAGTGAAGCTTATATACACCCTGGTGATGAGGTACAGATTAGAAACAAGTGTGTGGAAAATACCAGAACAGGGTAAATGGTAAATGGACTGCATTTATATAGCACTTTTCCATCTGCATCAGACGCACAAAGCACTTTACAATCATGCCTCACATTCACCCCGATGTCAGAGTGCTGCCATACAAGGCACTCACTACACACCGGGAGCAATAGGGGATTAAAGGCCTTGCCCAACGGCCCTTAGTGATTTTCCAGTCAGGCGGTGATTTGAACCCATGATCTTCTGGACTCAAGCCCAACACCTTAACCACTAGACCATCACCTCCCCTGGGTCTTTTTGTGACAATATGACAAACCAGTCGATTAATGCATATTTCATGCTGCTGAATAACGAGATGCTGTGAGACTGGGTTGGAATAGAGCATTAAGCAGCATTCAGCGGGTTCTCTGGTCCATGAATGGGGTAGATCTGCCCCTGCTTCAAATGACTGTGGGTTGTATACATTTCTCCGGGCAGTAAGGAAGGGCAGCTGGTGTAAAACTTGTGACATCCTAATGTGGATCTATACTGGATCCCCAGTGGTGACCCTGAACAAAACAACTGGGTGGGCTGAAAGACTAACAAGTGTGTTTAATAGTATGTTACACTACTAACCTTGTAGCTCCCGCTAATTCTTAAAAATGCTCAAATTCACAAAGAGGCAGAATCTTATACCCCCCCCCCATACTACAGGCCGAATGCCGCCCAAATGGAAATTTGGCCCAAATTCGGGAAGTGTCGAGGTGCATTCCAAACAGTTGGACACAGTCGTGCAACTGCATTCTGACTGCATTCTAAATATTCTCACGGCGTCAAAACAGCATTCAAAACAGTCTGAGCGTGTTTGAGGAAATTCACCATGGACAGGCACGTCAACTCCTGCTGGCATGTCCCGGTTGTGGCAGTATGAGCTGGACTTCACCCCAGTACATCCCATTCGGGGTGGCACAATTATTATGTGCACCAGACCTGAATATTGTGCAGTCACACCAAAAACACTGTGTGTCACTGCGAGTCAAAGCGTCTCAAAGCCATAGAGCTGCACGCGCGGCTGAACGGGCTGTTACATCCATAATAAGCATGATGTTACAGATACGTCGGCATCCCCACTTACGAGTTAGATAACGTATCTGTAATAATATGTTCAACATGGTTATAACACGCTGGTCAAATGCGCCATGAGCTGTCATGTCAGCTGAATGGTTGTGCGCCGTGAGCTGCCATGTCAACTGAATAGTCGCTCACTGTGAGCTGTCATGCCAGCTGAATGGTCGCTCGCTGTGAGCAGCTGTTATCACGTGAATGAATGTCCATGCGCTGTGAGCTATCATATCAGCTGGATGATCGGCCACGCCATGTGTGAGCACATAACAGCTGAGCCCGTCTGGACAGCGGCGCGTACGGCTCTCCGCTAAACAGCTGATTTGAGAGACAGCGCATGCAATGGATTTAGTCCTATCTCACATATATGGATCTGACCACGATATACGCCTCAAAATACATATCGTGTTGCCAGCTGATATACAGCCAGTAAATAATGGCAATTGTAATGATGTTGTGGTGATGACAACTGTACCCTGTAGCTGCTGTCGAGATCCTCCCATTCTGACTGGATCTGTGACCCGCTTTGAATTTTTCCCCAACCACAATCAGATTCTTCTGAATGCTGTTTGAGTGCCCGTCTCAAATAGCGGCGCGTCAGTCTGCACTTTAACCAGTGTTTGACATTTTTTCACCTTGAATGTGGAGTGCATGTCTCCTACATTCGGGCTGGCTGCACGACTGTGCCCGACTGTTCAGACTGCTCTCAGAATGCTGTCCAATGTTTGCGACTGCACTGCTGAGTGTTGGTCGAATTTCCAATCGGATGGCATTCGGGCTCATTTGGCCTCTGGTGTGACGGAGTAGTATTCTTTCTGCATTCTAACAGCATTTTGAGATTCGTACGGTGTTCCGCCTACATGTGAACTGCATTTGGAAGCCATTACGCACGGCATGTGCAGGGATCATTCGAGATGGGTCAGGTACAATCTGAGTATTCGAACTGCATTCTTATGCGTTTCTTATTCCCTCCCAGATGTCCCCCGTCACCCATTTGGCCTGATTCGGTTTCATTCATTCTTATTCTTGGAAGCTAAGTATGATGGGGCCATTAGCAACTTACTTTTGTAAAATTTTGTCAGAAATTTTGTAAGACCATATTATATGCTAGGTTAGTAGCCATTATCATTGCTAGCAACACAGTTATTAGCATAAGGTAAATTTGTTTTTTGTGTTTTTTTAAATCAGATCTAAATACAAGAATATTTCGATCAATTCTGCTTGAACGTGGATTAAAAAAACAACAACAAAACTGAACTATTGGTCTAAACCCTCTCCAGCTGAGTCAGGATGTAGAGTAGTACTCTGATGTCTGGGGCCTACAACAAGCTCAACCACAACCTGCAGTTAAACAATTAGCCTCCCGCTGGCTCTGACATGTGTTTTAATTCCACGGTGGTGACAGACTAAAAAAGGATCTACTTAGCTGCTTGGAATGTAACATGTAGGATCTAGAACAACAGACAAGCAAGTCTTCTTGTAGTACAGAACACAGTGAACCAGCTCCAACAAAATGTTTGTGTCCTTCACAGCAAGAGCAGGCTTTATCAAAAGCTGTAGACGTCAACCTCCACTTCACCACAAGTGTCACACAGTTGGGAGAGAACACGATGGAGACAAATGAGGAGCAGTGGAGGTCGACACAGACATGTTCTTATTACACAGTAATAAATCTGCCGTCCACAGTGAGTGCGAGGCCACTGAGGGGCGATAAATCCAGATCATCCAATATATGACTGCAGAAGCAATGAGAAGAAAAAAAGCTTGACTTTAAATACAGCTCACTTCTCTTAAAAGCATTTATACAGGCATCGGCTGGATCACATTTTGTGTTTGTTTAGGCCCCCATCTACTCGCTGGATTGTTAGCAGGAGTGCTTAAAAAAAATTAAAATAAAACCTTTTTCACAAATCATAAGTGAGAAGTTCTGTTTTAGTCTGGGATACATATTCCTTAATTCATTTTCTATAAAAGCTTATTCCAGATAAGGGTCGTGGGGGGTCTGAAACATATCCTAGGACTCATTGGGTGTGAGGCGGGGTACAGCTTGGACAAACATTCAATTAAAGTAAGTCCGTTCAGCTGCTCCCTTGTTTGCACTCGGGGTCGCCACAGCAAATCCAAGGTGGATCTGCATGTTGATTTGGTTTTACGCCGGATGCCCTTCCTGACGCAACTCCACATTACATGGAGAAATGTGGCGGGGGTGGGATTTGAACCAGGAATCTTCCACATTGAAACCAAGTGCAGTGGGAGGAAGCCAGAGCACCTAGAGGAAGTCCACTCAAACACTTAGAGAACATGCAAACTCCACCCACAAAGGATCAGATGGGAGGTCATCCCAGGTCCTTCTCGTTTTAAGGAGACAGTACTAACCACTAAGCCACCGTGGCTATGTAGATGTCCTACAAAAAAAAAAATTTTTTTTACACTATAACTTTGATCTGCTCCAAACGTTAATCATCTGGAGACCTTCACCAAGGGAACGTAACTCCCAGGCTTGGTGAAAATCCAAACAGACACATGAGCAATTACAGCACCCTGCAGTACCGCCGGCATGCGGGGTAATAAAGGTTGGGTCTGACCTGGACAAGAAAGCAACAAAAACACCAATGAGCTCCTAGTGGAGCTACGCACTGCTGTGCTGAGTCTCCAGCTTTGAAAATAGATTCAGTGACACCAAACATGAGTTCAGGCTTTCATGCAGCCATTTAACTGCATCATCATCATCATCATCATCATGATCACATGCAGCAGAAACATGCTTAGCCCCAGGATGACCTTTGACCACTGACTGTATGAAGCGATAATAAACCATGACAGTGTAAACACCACCATTCGTTAGTCATCGACCCAATGACAGCGTAATAAAGCTAACATCTGAGTGACAGATTCACACAGGCTACTTATATCTGCAGAGCGCACGTCTGTGCTCGTCAGCCGCAGGACTGTAAGGGGGAGTTCTGAATCATCCGCTCCCGAGAGGAGACCATCAGATATCAACAACGTATGACAAAGTCCTGCAGACAGCTGGCGCACACTCAGGAACACGTCACACCCTTTTTCCCCCAGACACTGATCGTTAAACCGAGCTGGCGGCTGACGAGGAGGCGCGCTCTTCAGAATAGAGAGGAGCCCGCAGAGGAGGGGACAGGACGTCGGGCAGAGGCTCCCACGGGACAAACCGGAGGATGGTGCGTGCTTTACTGGAGTGGGAGATCCCCATGTCTGTGACCCTGCCCCTGCAGGTGCAGCCCGACCTGGCCCACCAACCTTTCCCCTTCCTGGACACCACGCTGGCTGACCTCGGCATCAAAGAGTGAGTCCGCTCTGAACGCCAACTCGCCGAGAAATCAGGCACAGATGGTCTGATGTGGCAGCAAATTAGATGTTTCTGTGTGTGTGCAGGTCAGACGTGAAGGAGAGGGTGGTGTGGGTCGATACCAAGAAGACCCAGGTGAGGAACAAGGCGGGGAAGGTGAAGGAGAAAGAGATCACACTCGTGGAGGTTGGTATTTTCAGAAGAGACCAGAATTATTTTGCTATAACTGAGCCAAGGTGAGGACATCACTACGATAATTTGAAAAACAGTTGTTCCACTACTCCTCTGAGGTGATTGGACCAGTTTCCACCAAATTTACAGTGTGCAAGTAGGATGAACTGAGAATTGCCTTTAAGGAGCTTGTTTTGGCAAAGGGGCAAGGTCACTGGGGTGAAAGTTCAAAGGTTTTGTTTCTCTTTCTGTTCCTCTACTCTTCCCTGGTAATTAAATTCAGAGAATTTTATTCTTCCGTTAGGAACTTTACGTGTGTGTGTGTGTGTGTGTGTCACATACACAATGGTGGACACACAAAGGTCGAGGTCATTTGGGTCCTTTTGCTGATTTCTGTTAAATTTAGTATATCAGTGAAGGTTGGCCCAAAATGTTGCCATTAAAAATTTAAATTTTGTTGCCACCAGACCTTTGACCATATTACTCTGATTTTGGCCTCCCAACAACATGAGGGAGGTGTGGAGTGGGATGAGAACCATCAGTAGTCATGGTAAGAAGGCAGACCAGATGATGGCAGGAGACCTTCATGAGGCCAATGAGCTAAACCTGTTCAACAAGTTTGACAACATGAACTCTGCCCACACCTCCTCTCATTGCTCCCCCTCAACCTGTGCACTCACCTCACACCCCTACACCCTCATTCTCCACGACGCCTCCACTTGCTCCTGCCCCCCATCGCAACTGGTGCTCTCTCCATCCTGTCCCATCACCACCACCGCTGACAACATGAGGAGAGAATTTAGTCGCCTGTGTCCAGGAAAGGTTGCGGGTCCTTGACAGCCTCGGCCCCCAAAGTGCTGAAGGGATGTGCTTTCCAGCTGTGTGGGATTTTCCACACATCTTCAACTTGAGCCTGAGACAGATGGTGCTTCCTGAATGGTGGAACGGTGTCTGGTTACTGAGCCCAAGAAGAACCCAAACACACTTAATGACTACAGACCTGTGGCCCGAACAATCACATGTAATGAAATCACTGGAGGCTCATCTTGAGGCACCTCCCCACAGTCACCAAATCATCGCTGGACCTCCTGCAGTTTGCACACCAGCCCAACAAGAGAGTGGAAGATGCCATCATCTTCATGCTGCACAGAGTTTATTCTCACCTGGAGCTAGTGCTGTCCTTCTGCACACAATCTCATATATATATATGTACATAAAATCTGTGTAAAGCATGTATAGGAGGAGGAAGTGGCGTGGGTAGCCTCTGTGCGCGTCACCACCTGCATCACAGGAGACAGGAGGGAGTTTTCCACTGACGAAAAAGGCTGCGTGTCTCGGCGCTGTGCTACAGCTGTCTTCTCCCAGCCTGGGAGAACCACGCACACGGACTGATTGTCGTGCAGGTAACGATCCAGACTGTGCACTGGGATCATTGTTGCTACATCGGAATGTTTCTTTTCTTTTTTGTTGTTTTCAAAGAAGAAAACCGCGTTGTTCTTGTTTTAACATTTCAGGAGAGCGAAAAGTATAACTTGAATCTTCCAGATCCAGTGTATTTTTTTTAAGCCACTGCATCACTTTAATAGTCTCTAGTGCGACCTCACCCGGATCATTTTTGGAATCATGTTTTCTGGAATTAGGCTACAGAGCGCTGAATGATCCTTTGTTTACAGCCAGGGCTCTGTAACACTTGATGCTTTAAATTCCACATGCGATTAAATTCCCACTTATGCTCACTGATGTTAAATAAGCTTTAGCTGCTATGTAATTTAACATTTTATTTCAAAAATCACAATTTAGATCCTGCTAAATGTTTTAGTTCTGTACGCGACATTTAATGCTGCAGTTGCTGATTCTTTTCATTATTACACTGATTATTTTCAGAATTTTGTAAAAAAAATGTCAGATATTTGTTAAAATTTATGTTGACGTTTTGTCCATGAAATGGTCCAAATATATATAAAGAGAATTGAATTGACAGTGATCTAAATTGGAGAAAAGCATGAAATCATGTTAAAAGCTGAGACGAGTTTAATTAATTAGTAACTACAGACTGTAGTTACTAATTAATTTTTTAAATAATGGTGGCGGTATTTATTTAGTTTCAATGTTATATTTATTTCTTGTCATGTTTGGTGCCATTGTTAATGCAAAATTATTTATATGTAGCTGTTTTCAAAAAATTAAATTATTGTTAAAATAATAACTCAATATTAATTTATTATTGAGTTATTTTGGAAATAAAGAGAACCGCATTGACAAATTCTAAATTATTGTTCTTTTCGGGAGGGGGGCACCACAAAGCATTTGTGTTTAGGGCAGCCAAATGGCTAGCACCGGCCCTGGAACACCACAAGGCCTCCTGTGGAACACCACAGGAGGTCTTTCCTACTTGTATAATTCCTGTACAATTCATCCCCTCTCTGCAGGATGAACACATAAAGAACAGAGTTATTCAGTGTTATGTGCAATACTGTCAAACATCTTGTGCAATATATCTTCTAGCTATTTTGCAAAAATTTGTTGTACTTATCGTAAAATAAATAAATAAATAAATTGATTTCTATTTAATACTAACACTTTCTATAATGGCCATGGAGGATGACTATTGGTCGGCCTCGAAGAAATTCTGACAAACCGTCTGATGCCTCAGGAGGCGGAAGCAGCTCTCCACCGGCACTGTCTATGGTGCGGGTGGGGAGCTGTTGACCCTGACTGGGGATGTGTTGGGCGGTGGAAGGAATACTTGGAGGATCTCCTCAATCCCATCGTTACGTTGTCCGAAGAGGAAGCAGAGACTGGGGACTCAGAGGCAGACTCATCCATCACCCAGGCCAAAGTCACCAAGGTGGTCAGAAAGCTCCTTGGTGGCAAGGCTCCTGGGATGGATGAAATCCATCCTGAGTACCTTAAGTCTCTGGATGTTGTGGGACTGTCTTGGTCGACACGCCTCTGCAACATCGTGTGGTGGTCGGGGACAGTACCCCTGGATTGGCAGACCAGGGTGGTGGTCCCTCTGTTTAAGGAAGGGGACCGGAGGGTGTGTTCCAACTATAGGGGGATCACACTCCTCAGCCTCCCTGGTAAGGTCTATTCCAGAGTACTGGAGAGGAGAATTCGACCGATAGTCAAACCTCGGATTCAGGAGGAGCAATGTGGTTTTCGTCCTGGTCGCGGCACACTGGACCAGCTCTACACCCTCCATCGGGTGCTCGAGGGTTCATGGGAGTTCGCCCAACTGGTCCACATGGGCTTTGTGGAGCTGGAGAAGGCGTTTGACCGTGTCCCTCGGGGCACCCTGTGGGGGGTGCTCCGGGAGTACGGGGTCCTTTGCTAAGGGCTTTCCGGTCCCTGTACGACCGCAGAATCTCGTCTCCGCTGTTTGCGTACGACGCGGTTCTGTTGGCTTCGTCAAATCAGGACCTTCATTGTGCACTGGGGTGGTTTGCAGCCGAGTGTGAAGCTTCCGGGGTGAAAATCAGCATCTCCAAATCCGAGGCCATGGTTCTCGACCGGAAAAAGGTGCCTTGCCCTCTTCAGGTCGGTGAAGTGTCCTTGCCTCAAGTGGAGGAGTTTAAGTATCTCGGGGTCTTGTTCACGAGCGAGGGACAAATGGAGCGTGAGATCGACAGACGGATCGGTGCAGCGTCTGCAGTGATGCGGTCGCTGTATCGGACTGTCGTGGTGAAGAGAGAGCTGAGCGGGGGGTGGCAAAGTTCTCGATTTACCGATCGATCTACATTCCGACCCTCACCTATGGTCATGAGATTTGGCTCATGACCGAAAGAATGAGATCGCGAGTATAAGTGGCCGAGATGAGTTTCCTCCGCAGGGTGGCTGGGCGCTCCCTTAGAGATAGGGTGAGGAGCTCGGTCACTCAGGAGGAGCTCGGAGACGAGCCGCTGCTCCTCCACGTCGAAAGGAGCCAGCTGAGGTGGCTCGGGCATCTTTTCCGGATGCCCCCTGGACGCCTCGCTGGAGAGGTGTTCCCGGCACGGCCCATTGGGAGGAGGCCCCGGGGAAGACCCAGGACACACTGGAGGGACTATGTCTCTCGGCTGGTTTGGGAATGCCTCGGGGTTCCCCCGGAGGAGCCGGGGGAGGTGTGCGTGGATTGGGAGGTCTGGGCGGCTTTGCTTGAGCTGCTGCCCCCGCGACCCGACTCCGGATAAAGAGGAAGAAAATGGATGGGATGGATTGACTTTCTGTAATTGTGTATTAAATTAACCATGTTTACTGTTTTCTATAAGTTTCCCTTTGGGATAAACAAAGCTGATCTTTATCTTTACTGGCTTCCTGTTACTCATCAGGTCAGATTTGAAGGTTTGTTACCAGCATACAAAATCCACTTCCCTATTTGACCAACCTAATTAAAATATGTACGGCCTGGGTTGGCGTTCCCAGGACCTATAAGGTGAATGTAAGGTCACAATGCCATAGAATTGCTGTCCTCATGCCCACGGGTAGTATTACCTAGTAATGATCAAAACAAAGTCAAGTCCTTCACAACTTTAGTTTTTCAGTACCTACTTTCTCCAAGGTCAACATCATAGTCAAACAAAAAAACTCTGCTGCCACTTCAGCTGCAGCCTTCAACCAAATTGTCACCAAGATTCTGAACTGTCTAGTCTGCAGCACTTAAACTCTTTTGATTTTAAAGGTGCGAGTGAAAGCTCAGAAAGCTGGAGATCAGCAGCTCCAGGAGGTCCTGTACAGCACAGAGGCCACACTGACCGCTCCTTCTGCCGCACTGGAATACACATCAAGCCATGGAAACACACACTTACAGGTATCAGCAAACAAAAGTATTCAACATGACTTTAAAAACAATGTGTTTGTAACTGTGTTTCATATATACGAGGTCTCTTAGATAATAAACAGACCCCTTTTAATTTTTTTTAACCTATATGGATTTGAATGACATGCGAGTACACCAATCATGCTTGAACCCTCCGTGCGCTATGGCGGAGTTTTTTCACGCGTGTCCGGTGACGTCATTTCCCTTGGGCAGGCCTTGAGTGAGATGTGTGTCCCGCCCCTCTCGGCTGAATTCCTTTGTTTCACACGCTGCTCGAAGACGGCGCGCGTTGCTTTATCAAATTTTTTTCTGGACCTGTGAGGAATATCCGAGTGGACAACTTTCGAGAAATTAAGATGGTTTTCTGTGAAAAGTTTAACGGCTGATTGAGAGATTATGGGTGTTTCTGTCGGTGTAAGGACTTCCCACGGAGCGGGACTTCCTGCAGCGCTTCCAGGCGCTGTCGTCGGCCTGCTTCGAGCTTATAAACATCCTAATTAAGGCTTAATTCACCCAGGACATCGCGAGAGAACAGAGAAGATTCAGAAGAGGCCGGCATGAGGAATTTATGCGGACATTCCACTGTTTAAGGACATTTTTTTTAATGAAAGACGTGTGCGCAAATTCGCCGAGTCGTTTCCCGTGACGACTCGGCAAATCTGTGTGCGCCCGCGACAGGAAAAACACCTCCGTGTTGAAACCATTTGTAGAATTCAGGCGGCTTTTAATGGCTTTCAACAACACTGAGTAACTGAGAAAATTGTTTAACAGTTTGGGCATGTTCCAACTGCCCGTTAAGATTTCCAACGGAGGTGTTTTTCCTGCCGCGACCCCCCCGCGGTCGGGTCCAGCCCGACATGCGACTCTGCCCGCACGTTCTTTCCTTACAAAATGACCGTTAAACAATGGAATGTCCGAATAACTCCTCATGCCGACTTCTTCTGAAAGTTCTCCGTTCTCTGACGACTTACTGCGTCAACAGAGCCTGAAATGTGGAAGTTTTCAACTTGAAACGGAGATACGCTGCCGCCATCGAAGCGCAGATCGCCATCAGGCGCCGTGGGCCGTCCCTTAAAGCGACACTACCAGACCAAAATCTCTCATCAGCCGTTAAAATTTTTACCGAAACCAGCTGAATTTATTGAATGGTATCCACTCAGTTGTGCCTACAGTTTTGAAAAAATTTTTTATTCAAACAAAGCACAGTCTCTGAGCCATTCCTAAACAATGAAAAAAATCGACCGAGCGGGTGGTGGACGACTCCTCACTCAAAGCTGGCCCCCAGGCGAATGACGTAACCGACAGCGTGAAAAAACTCTCGCATGCCCACGAGGGTTCAAGCATGTCTGATGTAATCACACGTGATTCAAATCCATATGGTTTTGAAAAAATAAGGTCGGATACTTTTCTAATAGGACCTCGTATATATATATATATATATATATATATATATATATATATAAAATCACATTAAAGATCAGTGTGGCCTCCATGTCCACTCAAGGTTCCTCGTGAAAAAGCTCAGGCTGTTGTGACTGAAAGCTTTGGGTTTGTTTTGGAATATTTTTCTTTTCAGACACACCCTGAAAGCCTCTCTGCTGTGCCCTCTGAGGTAGCAGCAGCCAGTTTTGTTGATATGAATCCCAGCAACGTGCCACAGCCTCGAGCAATGAAACAAGAGCATAAATCATCATGAGCTGCTTCTAGTTTACAAAGGCCCTAAAGGAAACCTCTCATCTAAACCCCGCAATCATAATGAATCGTAGACCTGACCAGAAAACTACAGTTGCCAATAGAGACCACAACACATACAAAAAGTAAATCAATAAAATAAATTCTACAACGCAAGCTGTGAGAAACGTCTTGCAAATTGGGTCAACACTTGTAAACACAGAGAACACAGATATAACTACAACCACATACAGTTTAACTGTATAAACTGTTTTCTGTAAATTCACAAAACACCACAATTGAAATGCAAAAAAAGGTTTTTGCCCAGAGGACTGTTAGTGCATCGCTTCACTCACTTATCTTTCATCTCTCCCTCGTTGGCAGAACTAAGTACACAGGTTATTTATTTATCTTACTTGATGATTATATTCTTAAACTGGTTATAGTTTCATATTTTCTTTATTTGCAATGCATGACCTGTAGAGGTCAGTAAAAGTCCTCTGGGCAAGAACCTCTTTTTGTGTTAGCACTTTTTTTGGATAATCTGAAATGCTCCATCTTTTGTGTGCACTGCATTTGCAGCAGATGTTAAAAACTGTTTGTGTATATTGTACACCAAACAATTGTGCTATATTTGTTTGTGTTTTCTGTTACAAGACCTTTTCTGAGAATGCAACTACCTGTTGTAGAATTGATGGAATTTTCTGCATTGCATGTCTTTATTTGGACGATTGGTGGCCTCCAGCTGCTCGGATGGGAAGACCATGCGAGCAGCTGGAGCATGGGAACACATTGCATGCTGCTGTGGAGAAACAAAAAGTAAAAAGTACATGCCACTTGCGGGATTTGAACCTGCAATTCACAAAGCTCCGATTAACAGATGTAAACTTTACCACTGCACTACCATCACTGTCTTATAAGAGAAATTAAACCATAATAACTCACAAAACAGCATTTTTTTTTACGGCGTATTTTTGGTTATACGTGACTGAAAGTGCCTATTTGTCACACTGTTAGCTTGTAGTCTTGCAGCGTTTCCACTCGCAGGACATGTCTGTCCTGTCAGACAGACGTTACATTCACATCGCATCCAGATGATCTTTAAGATCTGTAATTGTGTATGTAGTTTTTGTCATACTTATTATGGGTGCTTCTTTAACTACGGGCATCTATTGGCCTTGTAAATGTAATTTCCACCACACCATTGCCTTACAATATAAAGCGCCTTGGGACAACTGTTTGTTGTGATTTGGCCCGCTATATATATGTGCTCTGATGTCACTGTTTATCTCCATAGAAACTAACCCAAACAATCTTTCATACAAACTGTTTAAAGGGACATTACAGTGTTGTGGTTGAAATTACCACCAATAGTGTGGAACAACTACATTTTGTTTAAAAAATCACAACAGTTGTATGACATTGAATACCCCAATTATGTTTTGATTATTTTACTGATATTTTATTCAGAGATATTTTAAAACATTAGCAAAAAACGTTTCTTTACCATTCATTTTATCATTGAAGTTCAAAAGTCTGGGTGTGGGACAAGCACAAAACGGCAATATTTGCATATAATGAGCTGAAAAAAGGTGAAAAAGTCATCCACAGACTACTAGAACAAATTTTCTTAACACACCTTTCATTGTAAAGATAACTATAAAAGTGTGAAATTTCCCTTT
The DNA here is from genome assembly GCF_902500255.1 of Thalassophryne amazonica. NCBI lineage: Eukaryota > Metazoa > Chordata > Actinopteri > Batrachoidiformes > Batrachoididae > Thalassophryne > Thalassophryne amazonica. The sequence continues at coordinate 64,019,604 of NC_047103.1, forward strand.
TTTTCTGTTTTTCATACAATATGATCAAAAGGACATAATAAGTGCCCGTAGTCTAAGAATCACCCTTATATACATGTCCTGGCAGTGATCTCTGTGTTTTTTACTGTGACACGTCGTGTGTGCACTGAGCTGTCAGTGAGTCTCTGGCTGGCGATCAGCTGGGAGGTAGCTCGTCGTGCTGTGTGCGCTCAGACATGGCTGGCCAGTCTGTACATCCATATCAGCATTCCATGCAAGTGTGCTCCCCCGACACGCCACAGGTTGTGGGGAGGAGAAGAAGCGGGGGAGCGCAATACACACGCACAGCACGTTTGTGGTGGGGGGAGCCAATACTCTGGAACGTCCGTGTGTTGCTTTACAACGCCACAGTTGTGGGGAGGCACTCAGATAAATTTCACATCCAGTTCAAAAGTGTTCACCTGCTCACTATTGTCGTGCTGACAGCACAAATGGCAACACATTTTCTATGTGTTCGGCGGCTGCGGTACTGGATGTTCGTGTGTGTCACTTGGAATTTGGCCACACACTGCTGCGAGTGGGAATCTACTGGGCTCTCACAGGGCACTCTGTCTTTTGGCCAATAGTGTGCGCGAAATAGTTGTAGCGACAGGTGTACAAGGCATTGGAGGCAGCTCCGATTTTTCACAAATGGCATGCCAATTTCTCCTTTGTGCGCTAGTCGGCTTCAATCGTGTTATGTGTGAAGGGGCCTTTAGGAATGGAGTCTGAGGTGGATAAAAAGAAGGAAGTAAAAAGTGAATGATGTGGTGTGATTCTGCTGTTTTCTTTATAGTCAAACGGGACATATGGATTCACCCATCAGAAGGATCCATCATAAACATAGCTACGACCTTCAAGAGATCAAACTTCAGATCAAAGGTCAAAATGTAAACATTTCATTCACACTTTCTATTAGAAACAGAATTAGACATTTGAGCTGCCTGTCAGGAAGCGTCACCATCAGTTACTGTAAACGTCTTTACAGCTTCAAGCGGTGTTGATGTGTAACATAACGACCTTGTCTGTCATGTACTCCGTACATCATTACAATCTCTGTGTATTAGGGGAGAACGGACTGGCAATCACCACAGATGTTTATGGTGTTCAACATGAGAAACAAGCTGCCCAAACTTCACCGCGGCACAAGGACAGCGGGAGAATCTAAGGACAACTGAGCCTTCATCGAAAATGGAGTGAAATTCAACGTGAATAACCTGATAAGAAAAAAAATTAGCTAATCTAAATGTTCACTGCAAAACGTCCGTTGGTATTGTATTTCAACAAGATGAAAGTTCAGTGGTTTGTCTGTTAAAATGTCATTAACACCAGAAGTGGATGGTGGATTGATGATGGATTAAAGACAGGTGAGCTCATCAGTGAGAATTTACCACACACAAATGTACTAAATCAGAGGGAAAAACCGGGTAATTTCTGATTGTAATTATGTTTAACTCTGAAATAACATGGGCCCACCACCTCTGTAAAACTCAGCATAAAGGCTTTTGCATAAATTAGCCATGAAAGAAAGAGTGCAGAAGATGGCTGAGTGGTGGTACACAGTGAATAGGGTGAGAGAGACAGAAAGAGCTTTTTCCACACAGAAATGGACAAAATCAGAGAAATTAACTTTCGGATCAAGAGCAGTAACAACCAAAAAAGTGACAAATCTACACAACCCTGTGGAAGGGATTTTCTATGATTGCTGCCACAGCAGATACAGTGGTTCTGAAGTCACAGCTTTAAATGAGCTCATCAGTTTCTTCTCTGTTCAGACTTTGGTCTAATTGCTACAAAGCACTGCTGCATACACGGTAAATTCACCAGTACTGAACTTTCCTCCTGTATTCTTGCAGCACTGGTGAAAACCGTGTCTAATCTTCACTGACCGCTCTTGAATGTTGTAACACTAAGACATCAGATCCCAGCAGACTGCAGCTGATTCAGGTCAAAGCTCTGCTGCCTGAGCTGAGACTGAAGAGACGGGGCTCTGCGACGAGCGCACAGCTGTGCTTGGTCGGAACGTTCAGAGCATTTTGTGAGAATGACTGAGAAACATGGCACAGAGTTATGCTAGATTAAATAGAACATTTATCAGCAGAATAAATTCTTTAACACTGTGACATCAAAGGCAAAACTGGTCCAAACCACAGGCACAACAGAAACAGACAGAAGGCAGTGAAATACAAAACTTTAGCCTGCATGCAGCAAAAAAAAAAAAAAAAAAAAAAAAAAAAATCAACCTAATGAACATAGCTGAATTAAAATGTAACAGCATGCCGGGTTCAGGTCATCATGAAGAAAAGTCAGTGATTACTGTCCTGTTTTTTCCATCTTCAGTGTAAAGCTGTTTTAGCTGTCACATAGAACATGTGATGTCGTGTCTGGACTACGAGGCAGCAACGGCTGTGCCAAACCTCTCCCGCTGCTCTGCAGGAAGTGACGTCACTGCAGCTTGAAACTCTGTTGAGTGGTTCTGGGCAAATTGTGCATCAGTGTGGCCAAAGTGCTCCGGGTTTCTGTGTAGGCAAGACAAAATAAAGCTCACTGTGCTGAGTGGAATACTAAATTCATGCATTCATGTATTCATTCATGTATTGGGAGTATTCTATGAAGGTGCATAACGGCCGCTGTCAGCAATAAAATAAATACATACATAAATGAAAAAAAAAAAATTAAAGGGGAGGGGGAAATGTTTTGAGGAAAAATAACCAGTATTTGAGTATAAACTTGGAAATTTACAGGAGAAAACAAATTATGATACAAAAACTACCACATAAAATGTATGTGAAACAAATGTTATTCTCAAAAATCTCAAAGACAGATTTGCAAGAAAAAACATCAAATTACTTGACAAAAACTAGTTTATATTAAAAAAAAAACAAAAAAAAAAACAGATATTACAGGATATTCTGAGATCCAGTCAACAAATTTCCAAGAAAAAAAAAAATGTCAGAAGTGGTTGAGACAACAAATAAATTTACACAAAAAAACTCAAGATATTCTCCAACATCTCAATGTCAAATCTGCAATTTAATAAAACCTCGGAAAAATAACATAACGCTGAAATAAATACGATGCACAAACTAAAAAATTAATATCATTAATATGCAGTCATGTTTATATTGTTGTGCCTCACGATCGTGCTGTATGATGCAACTGAAAAGTGATGCGTTCCACGAGGAAACCACTACTTGCCATGTCACCGACCAAACGGTCCCCTCTAAAAATCGGCCCACCCTGCCTTCACTATGCATGCGTCATTTCCCGCGGTTCACAGATTATCACCTTGTTTCTGCTTAAAACTGCACTCCAGTCATCATCTTTCGACAGATATTTGAAGCTTTTGTACAACAATAATTTCCACATAATTTCAGCATTATTTCATCAAGACAGAGGAAGTGATCAGCGCACCGCAGCTACATGAGCTGCTAGCTGTTGCGTTCACTGTGTGTCCATCATTTCAAAGAGTCACCGTTATCACCTCATTTCTGCTTAAAACGTCCTTGTTTCAGCTTAAAACTGAGTTAGAATTATTTAAGAAGTTTACTTTGTCATCTGATGGTTAATAACATTATTCCCTTTGATCGCTTTGGGTTTAGAGAGTCAGTCTGCAACACCAGGTTTTTCCCTTAACAGATGGCGTTTATGTCAGGGTTTACTGTCATACCACCCAGTCGGGGGTCGAACTTCACCCCGAGACTAATGGTGCATTTACACATAGGCAAGAAGCGTTACGAATGTCATATTTGCATCATTCTTGGCACATTCCTGACATTCTTAACTTGACTTAACGCATCTGAACAGGTTTCTTAATAATGCGTGTTGGTGCGTGACATTGGTGATTTTCATGGCGCATGTTTTTGGCTGTCAAAAAATCTTCCACGAATGTCACGCACCACCCTCATTTCGCCTCATGTCATGGAGGTCATAACTGAGCGTGTTGATCCTTAAGCCCAGGTTACACAGACGGTTTTGTTGGCGGGTAGTACGCAGACCGAAGTTCGCGGTAGTTCCGGCTGTTTTCGCGGTGGAAAGGGGCGGAGCATTTCGCCGGCGTTTTGAGCGCCGTACTAGCAGCAAATACGCAGATAAAACGCAGCTAAATCCACCGAATAAAGCAGCGTTTTGACGCCGTAGCAGCCGGCACACGTCAGGCAATGGGGGTTAATACCCAGTTCCATCCTTTACAATCGCAGGTTAAGACGCACGTGAGAACGGCGGTGTTCTGCTGCCGCCGATAATGCCCTGTGTACCGCTGGATTTATCCAGGCAAATCCTGCGTTACTCCAGGAACGTTTGCATATAGGCACCGCCCCCAGAGTATAATAGGCTGAAGCAGCTGTCACTGCAGGAGGAGGGAGCTCATCTCTCAGCCTTTTCTTCTCCTTTCCTTTTCCCCTCCTCAACGTGTTGCTCGTCTCCACCACAGGCTTCTCCTCTGCTTCTGAACCAGACCTCTTGGTAAGTCCTTACCGCTGCCAATTTTCTTTTAGGAGGCATACTGGAGCTTCTCTGCAAAAATATCTGGAGCTGGCCGCGAGTGAGAGGCCTCCATGCAGCGGGCTAGTGTTTTTATATTGACCGCCGCCTATCGGCCGTTTGGAATGCCGTTAACCAGGAGGTGGCATTTAGAACGGCGTACTGTCCGCTAGCGCCGCCGTTTTGTCTGCCTCTGTCGCCGGTTTTTTAAAACGCCTTTGAGGACGCTGACGTGGGCTCTATCGCCGTTTTACATGCCGTTGGTTAAGGATACAACGCCGGCCACCAATTACGGCGGTTGTAAACTGCGGCATTACAGGAAGGGGCAGGATTGAAACGGCGATTAAAAAGTATCAAACGCCGTTGTTCGCGTTGTCTCAGTCGTCAGGCAATTCTCCGGGATCGCTCCCGGAATATTTCGACATGTTGAATAATTTTTTCGACGTTCCCGGTAAAGCCGGAACTAAGCCACGCCCCCCTAGTGCCGGCGTTGACAACGGCGTTTGATCCTTTAAGACGGCCAAAAACTCTTCCGGGACGCTTCCGGGAGCTCTTACCGTCTATGTGTAAACGGGGCTTTAACAGTGACAGCGTTCTTCTCTGATGTGCACATAATTAAACCCTGCTGCACCGCATTCAGTTTCATTGCTGCAGTATGCCTGAAGGAGGACAGATGATGCCAAGTCGGCTAAAAGTTTCCTTCCAATGCTCCTCAGCGTGTTCCTGCAGGTGTTCCACCTGCTGCATGTGCCTGATGTTTGGGGAAACGAATGAGACGAGAGCCGCATGGAGCCACACATCTGGCTCTCGTTTCCTCCTCCTCTCTGTGCCACTCCATGGCACAGAGCCCAACAAAGCATGCAGTTCACAAAGTTCTTCTGCATGTGGATTTTGAGGAGCAAAACGGAGCGATCTGAATTGTTCAGCAACTGACGGTTTGGATGAATATGGGTGAATGTGTGAGACAATTCGCCTCATTAACAACGTGACATAACTTAATGATGTGCTGTTACGCGCAATAGCGCGCAACAACGTGGAACATTATCCTTGATCATGCATAATGGTTCCTGATAATTCTCCAGCAACACGTGCCATTAATTGTAACAGGTTACAGCAGTTCCTGAGGCCACCTGACACCTCTGCCCGATTCATCACATTCCTGATCAGCGGCCAAGAACATATACTTCATGGCATTCGTGACTTGCCGTCATTATGTGTAAACGCAGCTTAAGCAAATTTGTGATTTTCAATTACAGAGAACTCTGATTCCCCCCCCCCCCCCCCCCCCCCAGCATATCAGTCTATTTTTCTTGCAAACTTGAGTTTAAAATTCAAAGATTTTTTTCCTGTGACTATTACCCCCCACCAACATTGCTCTTTTTTCTTTATCATCTAAAATGGTCTGAACCACATCGTTACAGTATTTGATGTTCTGTTTTGCATAATTTAAGTAAAACCTGGGGTGTCTGTAAGAGCTGCATTCAAAAGCCAAGGCTGCCCACCAATTAGCATTTTTCATCACAGTTTCCAAAATCATGGAATAACTTTCGTGATGTTCAACAAAACTGAACTTTGTTTAACCGAGAAAACTGGAATCATTTTAGTTACCAAGTAATCCATTTAGTCTACTTATGTCTTATCACATGGTACCAGAGGAGTCATCTGGCACCAGTTAACTGGTCTGGGTTGTACTTCACGTGATCAGCAGTTTCACGCAAACTGCAAGTATAGCTTGGTCAGCTGTCTTCACCTGCCCTGCATGTTTCATGTCGACCTGCTCTATCCACATGTGATTATTGAATTCTGGTGTCTCCCAGCTACTCAATGGCTGAGCACACCTGTCAGAGTTAGTTATGCTGTGTTTACACATAACAACGACAAGTCACGAATGCCACGAAGTACACATTCTTAGCCGATGATCACGAATGTGATGATTCGGGGCAGAGGCGTCAGGTGTCCTCGGGAACTGCTGCAGCCTGTTACCACGCGCTACGATTAATGGCACGTGTTGCTGGAGAATTATCAGGAACCATTACGCACGGTCAAGAATAGTGTTCCGTGTTGTTGCGCAATATTGTAACAGCGCATCGTTAAGTTCTGTCACATTGTGAACAAGGTGAATTATCTCCACACACACACACACCCCCATATTCATCCAACCGAATTCAGATCGCTCCAGTTTTTCTGAAGAACTTTGTGACTGCATGCGTAGTTGGGCTCTGTGCCATGGAGTGGCGCAGAGAGGAGGAGGAGACAGACAGAGCCAGATGTGTGGCTTCATGTGGCTCTCGTCTCGCCCATTTTCACAAATATCAGTCACATGCAGCAGGTGGAACACCTGCAGGACCGCGCTGGAGAGCACTGAAATTAGACTTTTAGCCGACTTGGTGACAACAATCAAACTGAATGCGATGCAGCAGGGTTTAATTGTGCGCGAGCTTCTTCTTCCACCGGACTGGAGGAGGTGCAGAGATGTCTGGCTGCACGTGAGTCTCCTCTCGTTCCTCTGGTTGCTCTGGCTCAGACTCATTCATTCACTCACTCCTTGAGATCAGATTTTAAAGTATTACTATTGGCCTATAAAATTGTTCATGGACTGGCGCCCCCCCTATCTGGCCGGCCTGGTTGAGTCCTATGTGCCGGCAAGGGCTCTGCGTTCACAGGGTTGCAGGACTATTGTGTGTCCCGAGGGTGAAGAAAAGGTCAGCGGGTTACAGAGCTTTTTATCACCGCGCTCCAGCTCTATGGAATGATCTGCCTGCACAAATACGCCAGTCAGACTCTGTGGAGACTTTAAAGCCAGGTTGAAGACACATCTCTTCTCCCTGTTTTATCATTAGTATTTTATTGTGTATCTTTTTTATATACGTTTTATTTATTTTACTTCTTTTAATTTTTATGGTTAAATTTTTATTGTATTTAATCTTATTTCAGTTGATTCTGCTTTTAAGGGTGATTCTTTAACTACGGGCACTATTGGCCTTGTAAATGTAATTTCCACCACCCCATTGCCTTACAATATAAAGCGCCTTGGGGCAACTGTTTGTTGTGATTTGGCGCTATATACATGTGCTCTGATGTCCACTGTTTATCTCCGTAGAAACTACCCAAACAATCTTTCATACAAACTGTTTAAAGGGACATTACAGTGTTGTGGTGGAAATTACGGCAATAGAGTGGACATAAACCAGACTTTTTTTTTATCTGCATACCCAAATTATATTGCATGCAACATCATAGGTGAGGCAAAGATGCACAGTGTGTTCTTCAAATGAGTATTTAAGTGCCTCCATGCCACACAAACAGTGGAAAATTCCATTTACAAACACTTGTGTTCACGCAATAATATAGCCTTTAGGTAATGTGTCGTTTAATAAAGGTAAAATGTGTGACTGGATGTGCACTGTCGGTATGGCACAAAATACTCAGGATTTCACCTCAACTTCCCCATATGAAACGAAATAAACCTTCTGTCACATGAATTGTTCATATAGTCATAATAATGCAAAGGTTTTCATGGAGGTAGAAGATGAAATAGTCTGCTGCTTTGCATGCTGACCATGGCTCAACATTCATTAATAAGGTGAGAAATCAACTGAATCAATTGAAGACTGTATTATCCAAGTAGTAATAATAATACAATAACATGCTTTTGGAGGGCGGTATGCATTTTCTGAGTCCCTCCGTCCATGCCCTTCGCCCAAAATGACCTGGTATGCATTTCTGAGTCCCTCCGTCCATGCCTTCGCCCAAAATGACAGATCATTTTGGGCGAAGGCATGGACGGAGGGACTCAGAAAATGCATACCGCACGACAACAGCATGTTATTTGCATTATTATCACTTACTGAGATACACAAGCTGGGCTTTGGCTGCTGTTCATTGTCATACTATCCATGAGGAAAATCATCCGGAATATCCATATTGGGACCAACACACACTTCTCATCTTTTCATGTTATTGTCTGTGGACAGTTCTTGGGTTGCGCATGATATGACGTCATCAGTTATGCACAATGGGCGGGTACTGGGATACCCACCGCTACTGCGGGCAGGTATAGACAGGGTAGCATAATTGTAAATCGATGCTACTGGCCCAGCAATGCCTCACTAAGTGATAATAATGAGTAATACCTGTTAATTTCAAAAGCCGTGTCAGTGACATCGGTCTTCCTGTATGTTTGTGCTCACATGCAGCATTCAGCTGGATTGTACCGTGGAAAAACATGTTTAAAGTGAGCACTGCCACGGCCCACAGCACTCACCGTAGTCAAACAAACTGGACTTTGTGGGTGTCACGGGACTGAACACAGTCCAGACTGATAATGCAAGTTCACCCAAAACAAATAAGGCCACTGCTGGCAAAAAAAAAAAAAAAAAAAAAAAAACTTCTCTCTTTTGGTGCACTTTTTAAAGTCCTGACATACTGTCACCTAATTAAGACACACTATTATGAGGACACTGAAGAGGAACTGATAAAATGGTTCCACGAAAGGAGAACGGCAGACGTTCGCATGACAGGGAAGGGTCTGAAATACAAGACACTACAGCTGACCAGAACAGACTTGATGAGATTTCATGGCAATGAGGTAAGACAACAGTAAAGCTCACCTAAACAGTCATTGTATAAACCAGATATTCGCACTCACCAGACAACAGCAAAAAGTCCCAATGCTTTTGTATGGCTTTCCATGTTCAAAAAAAAAAAAAAAAAACACACACGAACACACATAATGGATTTTGAATAACGGATTTTCGCTCACATTGGACAAAAACACCCTGTCTGATCAGAACACATTTAAAAACCCCTTGCGCATACGGACAGAGCAATCTGACAGAGCAATAACAGAGGTACAAAATGAAGTTCAGCAATGACACTCGCAGATTCGAGGAAAGGGGGTACTGTATTTCCGTGATTAAAAGCCTGGTGTTTATTTTTTTTCAAACCATGTTCGGAACCCGACACCTAAACGAGGCAGGGTGTAATTCAAAGCAGGTAATTATTAAAATGCTGCTTGCTGCCTGCACTGTAATATGGTGTTAGGTTCTACACTATCCCTGGGTGTGGTGAACAAAACCACTTTAAATCAGAACCCTCTGCTTGAATGTGAACCCTCCCTGGAGCCTGACATGCATCTGCTAAACGACGGACACTGCAAGGGCTGTGATTTTTCACTTTCACGTTTTCACTCATTCCTCTCCCTCATATTTTAAAAGTTTTTGTAGTGTGCACGCTGATTACATTACATTTAATGGGTGGGTGCTTTAATGGAGCAAATACAGTATGTTAAGTGATGGCTGCTCTCAGCATCCATAAATGTACCTCAATCATGATAACATCGCTATCAAGAGCTCTGAAAGAGTCAGAGCAAGATGAGTGTGCGCACACACACACACACATATATATATATATATATATATATATATATATATAGCATGTTGTGATGTTATTCATATTATGATAACAATGTCAACTAGAATGACTTTGATCCATATTGGACACAAACAGTGTAGTTTTTATTTATTTACTTTTGAAATTGTCAGAGTTAGTTACACAATATCCCCAATACACAATGGTAGACACCTGAGACAATGGTCAATGTCCACATATTAAGAGGTCGAGCCCCAAGACAAAGCCTAATGGCCAAGTTTCATTTTACTTCAAGCGGCTGACTTCCAATATGTGGCCTAAAAAGAACACATCAACAAAAAATGCTGCACTACGTTCACAAAAATGTACAATTAATGCGTCAATGGTTAAGCCACAATATTTACCTGAATCAGATCTTGTTTCCCAGAACATGACTAGCAGCAGCAACTATGGATTTCATTAGTTTCACCATCTGAAGAGGAGGAAAAAAAAAACAAAAAAAACCCACACACAACAGGATTCAAACCCACTGACCTAAACACACACAACATATCTGTGATGCCACAGCTTTAAGGATAATTACCAATCCAAATGTGATATTCTGGATCAACAAATAATGAATCAAATGTTCTTTTTACAATAATACGAGGTCTGTGAGAAAGTATCGGACCTTTTTATTTTTTTCAAAAACTATATGGATTTGAATCACGTGCGATTACATCAGCCAACCTTGAACCCTCGTGCGCATGCGTGAGTTTTTTCACGCCTGTCGGTTGCGTCATTCGCCTGTGGGCAGGCTTTGAATGAGCACTGGTCCACCCCTCCCGTCGGAATTCCTTTGTCTGAGAACTTGCTGAGAGACTGCCACTTTGCTTGATCAAACTTTTTTCAGAAACTGTGAGACACATCCAAGTGGACACCATTCGAGAAATTCATATGGTTTTCGGTGAAAATTTTAACGGGTTGATGAGAGATTAAGGAGTGTTACTATCGCTTAAGGAAAGCCCCGGCGCCAGATGGTGCGCCACGGCCCGAGCCGCCGTCGTCAGCCTGTTTCAAGCTGAAAACTTCCAAATTTAGGGCTCTGTGATGCAGGACGTCACGAGAGAGCTGAGAAATTCAGAAGAGGTCGGGATCAGCAGTTTATCCGGACATTCCACTGTTAAAGGAGATTTGTAATGAAAGACGTGCGGACGGATTTGCGCGTCGGCACCCAGCCGCTCATGACGCGGGCGCCACAGGAAAACAGGAAAATTTTAACAATCAACCTACAAGGTTGGACACATATGAAATTATTAATAGTGACTCACCAGTATTTCACAGTTCCTCTGATCGCGCCACTTCGTCCTGGTGCCCCTCCGCAGCTAGCAGTGTTTTTTCCACTGAGTGCAGGTGTCTTTTCGAGTGAGAACACAGTTATGGGTAGTTGTTGGCGCAACTTTTTTTCTTCTGGACGAGAAGATCTTATAAACAGACACACGCAGAACACAATGCACGTGCTCTCCCTTCACTCACTGCCTCGGTGTTACCGTTGCGGGATGGATGCGGGACCCGCAAAGAATCCAAGTCATTAAAAAGATACAAACATCTCTCAGTGACCACGGAGCTCTGCGGCTGCAGTTACCAAGACCATGCAGCGCTGCTGAATTCTATCCTTGCGGGCTGCTAGAGCGCTCTGCATCAAAACAGCGAGCGTAGTCTCTGGACCTGTTGCCAGATTTTGGCTGCAACTCCACACAGCAGACGGGGGCGGTGCGAGTGGCCCGCTGCAGCGCTTACTGAGCCCGCAGACTCGGTAAGCGCCTCGGAGGCAGTGAGAGCAATTGCAGTGATGCCAAACCGGCCGTATGATGAGGACGCAGAACACAATGCGCGACGGCCGTGAAAGGTGAACCACGATATAGCAAGGACACCAGTGTGTGTGTGTGTGTGTATTTTTTTCCCCACATTTTCTTGTTACAGCCTTACTCAAAATAGATGACATTCATTTTTGTCCTCAAATACTACACACAATATCCCATAATGGCAATGTGAAAAAAGTTGTATTTTGCAACTTTTTAAAATGGAAAAAAAAAAAAAACCTAAGAAATCAGTTGTACACAAGTATTCACGGCCTTTTTTCATGAAGCTCAAAATGAGCTCAGGTGCATCCTGTGCCATGGTAATCCTTGAGATGTTTTCTACGGCCTAAACTGGAGTCCACCTGGGGTAAATTCAGTTGATTGGACATGATTTAAAAAGGCACACACCTGTTACAATAAAGTCCCACAGTTGACAGTGCATGCCAGAGCACAAATCAAGCATGAAGCCGAGGAATTGTCTGTAGATCTCAGACAGGATTGTCTCGAGGCACACAAATCTGGGAAGAGTACAGAAACATTTCTGCTCCACCTGATGGACTCTCTCATGAGAAACAAAATTCTCTGGTCTGACAAGACAAAGACTGAACTATTTGGAGCGAATGCCAGGCATCACGTTTGGAGGAACCCAGGCACCAACCCCACAGTGAAGCATGGTGGTGGCAGCATCATGATGATGCTTTTCAGCTGCAGGAACTGTGAGTCTAAACAGGATTGAGGGAAAGATGAATGCAGCAATGTAGAGACATCCTGGATGAAAACCTGCTCCAGAACGCTCTGGACCTCAGACTGTGGCTGATGGTTCATCATTCAGCAGGACAATGGCCCTAAGCACACAGCCAAGATATCAAAGGAGTGGCTTCAGATCAGGAATGGGCAAAACTGCCCAAAGATAGGTGCACCAAGCTTGTGGCATCATATTCAAGAAGACTTGAGGCTGTAATTGGTGCCAAAGGTGCAGAGAATACTCATGTACATGTTTTAATTATGGGGTGTTGTGAGTAGAATTTTGAGGAAACATTTAATCTATTTGGAATAAGGCCGTAACATAAAATTTGGAAAAAGTGAAGCGTGTGAATACTTTACAGATGCACCACACACACACAGACACACACTTACTTGAGTTTAGTCTTATGTGTTGATGAAAGACTTGCACAGGCCTAAACAATTGTAATATTTCAAAGTTGAACCCAGTTTTTTTTTTTTTGGAACTGGCTTATCTCGCTTAATTTAAAATAAATAAAAATTAATTCATAAAAGATTACAGCTCGTCATCAACACAAAAAAAACAAACATACAATTTCACTTCAATCAGTCTTTAGTAAAATTATGAATACATTATGTTCTGCTCATCTAAGAGACCTATGGAATTATCATTCCATATACAACCCCTGGCAATAATTATGGAATCACCGGCCTCGGAGGATGTTCATTCAGTTGTTTAATTTTGTAGAAAAAAAGCAGATCACAGACATGACACAAAACTAAAGTCATTTCAAATGGCAACTTTCTGGCTTTAAGAAACCACTATAAGAAATCAGGAAAAAAAAAAAATTGTGGCAGTCAGTACGGTTACTTTTTAGACCAAGCAGAGGGAAAACAATATGGACTCACTCAATTCTGAGGAATAAATTATGGAATCACCCTGTAAATTTTCATCCCCAAAACTAACACCTGCATCAAATCAGATCTGCTCGTTAGTCTGCATCTAAAAAGGAGTGATCACACCTTGGACAGCTGTTGCACCAAGTGGACTGACATGAATCATGGCTCCAACATGAGAGATGTCAATTGAAACAAAGGAGAGGATTATCAAACTCTTAAAAGAGGGTAAATCATCACGCAATGTTGCAAAAGATGTTGGTTGTTCACAGTCAGCTGTGTCTAAACTCTGGACCAAATACAAACAACATGGGAAGGTTGTTAAAGGCAAACATACTGGTAGACCAAGGAAGACATCAAGGCGTCAAGACAGAAAACTTAAAGCAATATGTCTCAAAAATCAAAAATGCACAACAAATGAGGAACGAATGGGAGGAAACTGGAGTCAACGTCTGTGACCGAACTTTAAGAAACCGCCTAAAGGAAATGGGATTTACATACAGAAAAGCTAAACGAAAGCCATCATTAACACCTAAACAGAAAAAAACAAGGTTACAATGGGCTAAGGAAAAGCAATCGTGGACTGTGGATGACTGGATGAAAGTCAATCAGTGATGAATCTCAAATCTGCATTGGGCAAGGTAATGATGCTGGAACTTTTGTTTGGTGCCGTTCCAATGAGATTTATAAAGATGACTGCCTGAAGAGAACATGTAAATTTCCAGTCATTGATGATATGGGGTGCATGTCAGGTAAAGGCACTGGGGAGATGGCTGTCATTACATCATCAATAAATGCACAAGTTTACGTTGATATTTTGGACACTTTCTTATCCCATCAATTGAAAGGATGTTTGGGGATGATGAAATCATTTTTCAAGATGATAATGCATCTTGCCATAGAGCAAAAACTGTGAAAACATTCCTTACAAAAGACACATAGGGTCAATGTCATGGCCTGCAAATAGTCCGGATCTTAATCCAATTGAAAATCTTTGGTGGAAGTTGAAGAAAATGGTCCATGACAAGGCTCCAACCTGCAAAGCTGATCTGGCAACAGCAATCAGAGAAAGTTGGAGCCAGATTGATGAAGAGTACTGTTTGTCACTCATTAAGTCCATGCCTCAGAGACTGCAAGCTGTTATAAAAGCAGAGGTGGTGCAACAAAATACTAGTGATGTGTTGGAGCATTCTTTTGTTTTCATGATTCCATAATTTTTTCCTCAGAATTGAGTGATTCCATATTTTTTTTCCCCTCTGCTTGGTCTAAAAAAGTAACCGTTACTGACTGCCACAATTTTTTTTCCTGATTTCTTATAGTGTTTCTAAAAGCCAGAAAGTTGCCATTTGAAACAACTTTAGTTTTGTGTCATGTCTGTGATCTGCTTTTTTTCTACAAAATTAAACAACTGAATAAACATCCTCCGAGGCCGGTGATTCCATAATTTTTGCCAGGGGTTGTATATTCCAATTATAATTATCATTGCACATACCATATCAGGATTGTGTGTGTAGAGCATCACCAGGCAGCTGAACACAGTCTTGTTCTCCTCCAAATCATCCTTTAGAGGAAGATGAGCCACTAGAGCAGGCAGCACCTGTGAGACAGCAGTGACACATTTGACGGGACAAACTGCAGCTGATGCATTCTGTCATTCATCTTCATCTGCTCCAGCAATAAATTAATTCAATGTGGCTGCTGAGGTAAACTGTCACAGTAGTCTTACAAATAACTATATCACTTACACATGGACGCTTGCGTAATTATTATTATTTTAAATGAACATACCAGTAAGATCTGAAGGTGGAACTGGATTTGCATGGCTTCACATGCTACACAGCAGCTAAAAGCATCCACAGCTCGTGTGCTCTGATGTTGTGCGCTTGCAATTTTAAAATCAAACAAACCACTGCAATTTCAGACAATTCCTTCATGTTCTACAATACAACCTGGACAATAATTCTGCTGCATTCTGCGAGTGCTCTACGTACAGAGAACGAGTCACGTCAGCTGTGATCATCACACGTCAGACTTTGAGATGTGTGCATGTGTCTGTGTCTGTCTGTGTTGAAGAAGCACAACCCAGGATGAGTACAAAGTGAAACTGAAATGTGATGTCTGGATCTGTTTGTGTACAGCCATCGGACACCACAAAACTATAATGTGATACACATTATTGAATGACGTTTTATGTTGGTTTTCATGAAATTTACTGCAGCCTTGATGTGAAAGCACATCAATGACAGTAAACATCCACAGTCACACTAAAATGTTCTTTGTGCTCAGCACAGAACTTTGGTCTACCCATTTCACATGGGAAGAAAGAAGCACAAGGTAAACTGTTTAACTCATTAAATATGCAGATGTTCACAATGAATGTTCCTTTCTCCCCCTTCGGTCAAAGAAGAGTTGGCCTCGTCTGTATTTAAGCCTTTTTCTATTTAAATGATTGGAGCATGTGGTACGCGCGCACACCTACCTTGGAAAATAATGAATTTCGGAGTTCAGCACAAATCCTGAAAGAGCTGTTACAGTTTATCAAAAAAGGAAATGCATTTTCTTGCCTTGTGCCTTTTATGTCAAGACTAAAAATATGGTTTGGCAGAATGAAGGCTGAGTGTCACTGTGAGAGATGAGAAACAGCTCTACCTGCTCCAGTGGAACGGCATCTACGTTACTCATTATCATCCTGCAGAGGGCAGCACACAGGTTGTCAATCACCTTGAGATCCCTCTCTTTAGCCAGTAGGTTGGAAAACAGGGACAGCATCATCGGATAATTTCTGGGAAAGCCTTCACTCAGGAATAACATTGCAGTCATCATTTTACTGAATAGATTCAAGTGTGCACCTGTGTGAGAGGATACGATTGCAACGATGGGTCCTGCTGCCTCAGCCAGACATCCCAGACCAAATACGCTGTTGTTGCGAACTTCAGCATCGTTGTCTTTGACTCCAGCTACCAGGACAGGAAGCAGTTGACTAGACAGCCGGCCAGCCACTCCCCTGCCCCCGGACACGCCCCCAAGACCTTTCAGGATTTCAGCAACTGTTCCCACAGCAAAGGATCTGTCTGCCACAGTGCATGAGGATTTCTTTGAAGGAAGAAACAAACAGCTGTTTGATACAAAACAAAACAGTAAGTAATAAATATTCAGAATTTTGGAATTAAATGTCCGCTTTGTTTCAATGTTTTGTATCAGAAAAAATTCTGATCCTACATCACTTGCTAATATTATTATTATTTATGACTGAATGGAAAAAGCTCATCTTGTTTTAACCTGCAGCTGAGTCAGTACAAAACTTGTTTTACAGAAACAAATCTATCAATCTGTCAGTCTTTTTGTTTATGTGCTACTGCAAAGAGACGTATGGTTTTGGGGCAAATCACGTGAAACATTTTTGAAATGTTTTGAAATAGTTGGTGATGTAATGAGGACCCATTTAGCTCCACATATGATTCTTACATTTAATACAAACTCCAAAATGGTTTCTAAATTTTTCAGACCAGCGTTCTGAATTTACTATCATCAATTTGCAGTGAGATGTTAAGACATCATCCCCAGCCACACCTATCTATTCTCTAATTCCCATTTTACTTTCCTGTTCTCTTGTATATTTTGTTCTGTATTTGGCATCAGGTTTCTCCCCAGAGGTGCTAAGTTGTTAGCCAACACTGATATCAAGACAGCTGGCAGTGGGCAGAGTGCACTGGCAAACTCATGATGTGCCCAGTGCTCAATAGGTGGAGGCCAATCTACAACCACAGCTTTCCACCTACATCAGTTTTCTAAAATTTCCCCAGTAGGTGGCAGATTTGTTAATGGGATATTATAGAGACAAACAAATTTGCTTTATCAAATGATCTGGTGGCATAAAGTTCACCACTATCTAAAGACTTCATCCTCATTATGCAAGCTTTTAATGTGATGAGTTACAAGATGACAAGATTTACTGTTTTTAAAGTATTGCTCACAAATTGGCGAGGATGGACAAACCCACTTGCTGACTCACCCACTTATTTGTATTTTTACTGTACCAGCACTGGGGATACTCCTAACCTTCGTATTATGCTTCACACTTAGCAAAATACTGTTGAAAGCAACCAACTGCTGCTGCTTGACTGAGAACAATTTACTAATCTAATACTCAGAAACTCAGTCTCTGAATATAAAATAGCAGATTAATCCTCTTCTTGGCTCAACACTTCAACAGCAGTCTCAGGAGTCTATCATCCCTGTGACATCACCCCTAGGGGGGCGTGTTTGGGTGAACTGGTTTCTGTCAAACTCCTGTTTGTGCCCACGGGTTCAGACTCACAGCTTTGCTCATGATGAGAGGCAGCAGGTCATTGAGGTAAGGTGCAAAAGAATCCGCAGGCACAGCGGCCGCTAACAGGGGGATTCCTTCTCCAGCAAACTCCTGCAGCATGGCGTCATACTCAGCCTGAGGCAGACAACACAAAGAAAACCCAAAGAGTAAACAATGTGGAAACTCAATGCCAAAAACTATGAGGAGAGACACACACACACACACAACCTGAGGAGAAGCTGAATGAAATCTTCAGTTCAATAATGCAGTGCTCTCAAACAGAGGCCACTGGTTCTGCTCCTGGAGATCACCTGCCGTGCACCTTTTCCTAGTTCAGACTTGAGTCTGTAAGCTCTTCAGAGAGCATGTAAGGAGGACAATATGTAGCACAGGTGATCTCCAGGACCAACAGCAATCAATGTGTGTGACTGTGATATTTATATTGAGGGGAAGGACAACCGACCTCTTGGTCATCATCATCAGTGTCATCACTGCTGTCCTGACAAGCAGTCTAGAGAGAGGGAAACATGAAGGGTTACTCTTATTACTACAGTTTATCAAATTTTACATGCTACAGAGACCCACAGCCACGACAATTCTAAAGGGGTAATTATTTTGCATCCTAATCATCCTTCTCTTTTCTCACCTTTTTCTTAAGTACATCACGGATGACATAGCTGACCTCCTGAAGCCATACAGGGTTCTTGAAAACCTCCACCTGGCAGGATTTGATGACACCGTTAATGGCCTCCAGGACGCCCATCACAACGTGACGTTCGGGCTCCTCGCGCACTGTTTCCAGGAAGCAAGGCAACACAACCTCCAGCAATTTCTGTAGGGCTTAAGAACACAGAGACAAAGAGACAAATTTAAAGATGTTGCAGCAGCAAATATCTCAACTTTTTTTTTTTTTTAAAACAGGACACATACAGCTGGACTGGGGTGAGCCGGTGTCAAAGTGATACAGATAAATGGTGGAAAATAAAGCTAAAAACTTCGGCTCAGTCAGAACTGTTCACTTTCTTCACCTCCATGAAGAACTTGCTAACAGATAGTCCAGTCGTTAGCTGGGAATCTTTTAATCTGTGTGTGTTTTTCCGACGCTGTTTAGATATTTATGGAGTATGTTCATGTCTGACTTCTGATTCCAAGTTTTACTAATGGTGTTTTTAGCTTTCTATTTTGTAATCAAGTTTTCGATCTGTTCTTGACTGTTCGGAGTTTTCAAGTTTTCATCTTGTTGGTCTTTGCACGTTAACATGGAGCTTGTTTGCTGTTAATTCCTCCATTTTCTTTGTTTGTTTTTTATTTCATACCGTGAAAACTGTAAACAAAGTCGCAAATCGATACACGATCCGGACCGATTGTCATGGTAACGGTCTGATATGGGAAAATATCATCAGACCCAAAATCAGCCAATCAAGAGCGCGTGTAATGTCTAGCCATATAATAATGCAGTTTAATCAACATAACTAGCTAAAGTTATGCTGCTTAGCTAACTAGGATCATTTTATTTCGGCTGATCCCTTTAGGGGTCACCACAGCAGATCAATTATTTCCATCTCACCCTGACCTCTATTTTCCTCTGTCACACCAACCACCTGCATGTCCTCTCAACACATCGGTGAAAACAGAAAATAAAAAATAAAAAAACTTTTCACATTGTCATTATGTGATAGTATGTGTAGAATTTTGAGGAAAAAGAATTATTTCATCTAATCTGGAATAAGGCTATAACACAAAACGTGGAAAAAGCGAAGCGCTGTGAATACTTTCTGGATGCACTGTATCTCAGCCTGCAGAGTGCACGGGGTAGACATCAGCCTTCTGATGCCTATAATTAATCATATGATTAATCAATTTTCAAAATGATTTTTTGTTGCAGCCCTATCTAGTGGAGGCCATAGCCACATTAAGAAGTTAAGTCCATTTGGCTGCTCCCGTTTTGCACTCCGAGTCACTACAGCAAATCCAAGGTGGATCTGCATGTTGAATTGGCACAAGTTTTATGCCGGATACCTTTCCTGATGCAACTCCACATTACCTGGAGACATGTGGCAGGGGTGGAGTTTGAACCGGGAACCTTCCACAGTGAAACCAAGTGCACTAACCACTTGGCCACCAAAATTAGGGTCTTCAAAGCAGGACTGGTCGCCTGAATACCCCAGCTAGGAATAATAGAATAGGACTGGGGTTCTTTTTTGTGGGCTTTCCTCTCCGAAATGGGGCTGTGATTAAGAGGGACGGCTCCGAGCATTCGTATTGTGCCGCTGGAGGTTAAATTCTGGGACCAGCACAAAACGGACGAAAGCAAAAGCATTTGCCAAGAATGTCTTCATTAATCAAGAACACATTAATTGAGTAGGCTCAATAATTTGAGTTCTGCAGGTTGGCAGGCGTGTGCACGCACACAGCCATTCACAATATCATCTTCATGCCCTTATATAACGTTTTGTGTGTTTGCAATAGAGCTATAGAGCCTTTACCCTGTTTGTTGGCTTCAGTGGGGTTTTCTTTACACACACTGTGCTGAGCTTCACAAAAATGACCCATGGCATCAAAAGCTGCCCTGCGGACATCCTGATGGGGAAACTGCAAATGCAGATAGGACAAGCATGTACCTAGTTACAGTACCAATGCAATATCAGCCAGCAACAGAAAGATATCAAACCATATGCAAATACTTCATTTTGGATCATCTCAAATGGCATAAACACAACAAAAAATAAATGTTAATAAGCTGTATTTCACCAAATTAAAATAAAATGATGTAGGATAAAGTTAGGAATGAAAGATAAGTGCTAAATTGTGTTTCCACTGTGTGTTCCCTTTCCCATGCCAAAAACAATAAAATAAGGTGATCAGGGATAGACTTCACCCCATTCCTGCAACTAGTGGATATGGCAATTATGAGATATTCTGTAAAAAAATGTCATGTCTGCTGTTCAATTTTTTTTTTTTTTTTTTAAGTTAACTTTGGTCACCACTGGTCATAAAGCAGAGCAAGACATCATATCAGTGTGATATTGGTATATGGCTTGTAAAGAAATTTAAGCATCCAAACTGTTTCACATACTTGTATTTTTTTTTTTAAAAAAACAGGTTAAAAAATATATATATATATATATATTTTAAATTTTAGAAAAAAAAAATATCGTTTTGGTCAACTGTCCGATACGGAAGCGTAATGCATTCACCGGATAAAAAAAAAATTGACCATAATTACGAGATCCTGATCTCGTAATTACGAGAAAAAAATCTCATAATTACGAGATCTTTTCTCTGAATTACAAGAAAAAAAAATCTCATAATTACGACATCAGGATCTCATAATTACGAGATCAAGATCTCAATTACGAGATCAAGATCTCATAATTACGAGATCAGGATCTCGCAATTATGAGAAAAGATCAGGTGTCTAAATTGTTTCATGTATATACTTCCATACTTCCAGTCCCTCAGTAAAGAAGCGGGCTGAGCTCAGCCGATGATAACGCACTATAATCAAACACAAAGTGTGGATTTTTCCCCTGAAGTGCTCCCAGATGAATGTCCAGGGAGGAGCACGGGGCGACTCACACAGACCCACCGACCACTCAGGGACACAGCGCGGTTCACTCCCACCCGGACACATGTCAGTCTGTGTGCCCGAGCTGTGCCCCGCCTCGCTGGAGGAGTTTCATTCATCCAGCAACAGTTTAGTGGGAAATCCACACTTTGTCCGCCCCGTGGTGTGGATCACAGTGCAGTGTCGGAGGTTACAAATTTTCGATTACGACTCGGGCATTCTCACGCTTGTCCTTACAGAGGGACTGGAAGTACGGAAACAAACACACACACACACACACACACACACACACACACACACACACACACACACACACACACACACACACACACACACACAGAAAATAAATTTAAAAAATAGCTTGATCTCGTAATTATGAGATCAGTGGTCAAATGTTTTTTTATCCAGTGAGTGCAATACACTTCCGTAGTCTGATGCAGCTACTGGTCCGGAAATACATACAGTGAGGCAAATAAGTGCAGTTGTATTCAAAAGTTTGGGCACCCCTGATAAATTTTATGATTTTCCTTTATAAATCATTGGTTGTTTGGATCAGCAATTTCAGTTAAATACATCATATAGCAGACGAACACACTGATATTTCAGAAGTGAAATGAAGTTTATAAGATTTACAGAAAGTGTGCAATAATTCTTTAAACAAAATACAGTAGGTGCATAAATTTGGGCACCCCAACAGAAAAAAAAAAAAATACACCCCTGCTTTGGGTTCGATTGCAATGGCGCTTTTGCCCCCTGTTCCCGTTAGCTCCTCCCTTTGGGGGCCGTGGTCCAGGTGGTGTGGTTCTGGGACCCCCTCTTTTTGTGTGCCCATGCCAGCGCCCTGTGTGCTTCCGTTGTGTATGAGATTGCATCCAGTGCCTCCGTGGGGGGAGCGGTGTGGGGGGTGCATTCCAGCGTTGCCGGGCCTCTCCCCTGGTGGCACCGCTGGACTGATAGTATTGCACACCGGGCATTTGCCCGCTGGCCTGCGGATTTTTTTTTTTTTTTTTTTGTAGCAGCTACGACTCGTCGTCACCTCTTAAAGCGTGGTGATAACAGCACACCTGCACTGAACTTTACAAAGACATTTTTATGCTTTTTTTCCTCCTTTATTTAGAGCTGAGCTGAGCCGCTCCGTATCTGCACGTTAAAACAGCTGATCCTCCGTGACGCGTCAACAACTAACACTATTTTCCACTCAAATGCACCTAAACACTCTTTCTGAGGACCACATGATGTGAAAACACAATAAAACTTTCTTACCTGTAAATCTGGTCATGTTTTCTGCATAAATAAATGTTATCTATTCTTTGTGCTCAAACACCAAACCAGGGGCGAATCCAGATGGAATGGGGGCATGGGGCAAGGATGTCCCCCCCTCACAACACCCCTAGATTAAAGGTCCAGTTTTGAAGCCTTTTTTTTTTTAATAAAACTACTAATACTACTTAAAATAATAATAATTTCGACAAGTAAAATGTTTAGAGAAAATTTAAATGTTAGAAAGAATTTAATAGTTACATCTATTAACAATGTAGGTTAGAAATTACAAGTTTTACTGTTACAGTGCTGTCAACAGTTAAATATGAGGTCAAGAAAGAGGTTTTTATTTTACTTTTTATAAAACAAGTATATATTTTCATTGAAGTCAAGAAAGGGTAACTATAAAGTGAGTTTTGGCAAAACAAGTATTGTCATGTTGAGGTGGCAGAGGGTTGTTGTCGGCAGCTGGGGAAAGTAACTAAAACGTAACTAGTAATCTAACTTAGTTACTTTTACAATTGAGTAATCAGTAATTGGATTACTTTTTCAAAGTAACTGTGGCAACACTGGATACCAGTATATACTCGTAAACCCTCCTATTGGTGCATAAACTGGTAGATCGGCCCTTTAGTCATGATTGATTGTGGCCTGGACCAATGAGGTGAGGGGCAGGCCAATTACCCCTCCATCTCGGGCCTCAGTTGGGCTACACAGTGCGCCAGTGACGGACAGAGCGATAACGAGCGATATGGATGGTGGCAAGAAGAGGAAAGGTGGCGCTGAAAGAGCCAGGGATCAGAAGAGAGTACCCTTCAGGCAGATGCTGCAAAATGTCTTAAAATAACAGACATGTTTGCTTCGCGTGGACGCGGAGCATCCACATCTGCGGCAGGCAGCCTCAGCAAGTGGCAGAGAAGAAGTTCAACAGGTGGACGAGGCTGGGAACCACTACGGCCATGACAGTAAGTGAAGGTTAACTTCAGCTATTAATTAATAAACAGCAACCTAACTTGTTCATAAATCAGACATCTGTGTGTGAGAGAGACATTCTGATCTTCTGGTCCGAAGTGCTGTCTAACTGGGTCACTCAGCTATGAATGAATGAATGAATGAATGAGTTTATTCAGCACGCACATAAACAAAACAAAACAAAATACCAACATAAACTCTTACTAACATAAATTTAAAAAAACAAACAAAAGAAAAATACAATAACTCAGTTTCTCAAATTAGGTGCGGCCGAAAGGGCATGGGCTGAAGCAAAAGCTTATAAACGCCAACCCCGTACACCCGTTACTATCCACAGTTAAATACACTCAAATAAGATAGAAATCAGAAAATAACATAACTAAACAGAATAGAACAATTTCATATTTACATTTTATATCTACATTAGAATATAGTTAGGTACTAACAATTGCATTAATGGCATTCCATTATTTTCCAATTCATTTAAAGTTTAACACATTTTTACCTTCTAAGCAATTACAAATAGTCTTGCACCCTGATCATTACTGGCATAATGTCATATACCAAATACTGTTCAATGTCTATACAATAGTCTACACTTCTTACTAACTCTATAAACATTTTTACTCGTTTATGTACTGTGCTAACATAATTTCTTTATATTTCTTTTTGAACTTATAAATGTTTCCACACAATTTAATGTGGTTGCCCAAATGATTCCATAATTTAACTCCACATACCGACACACACCAACTTTTCAGAGTAGTTCTTACATAATGAATTAAGGTTGGATATAATTTTCGTTCATGCTAAATCTGCCAGTCACGTAACCTGTGCAAATGGTGTGCATGGCTAGCTACCATGCTGCCGCCGCCAGGTTGTTTCTTTATTCTTGATTCTATTTGTGTGATGGTCGTGCGTCGGTCATACGAAGTATGCTGTTTTGCACAGTCTGCGGTGCCGTGGCGTGGTATAACAGCGTCCCTGTCTAAAATGTATTTTCCCAAGTCCTGGCATAATTTCACATACCTAACATTTTACTTTAAATTGAGAGTCATTCTCTAAGTTGACTAGCAACACAAACTGGTAATAAAAGAAATCCTTGATGTTACTTGTAGTTTGTAGTGAGATAGACAACTGTCTCCATCTTGTGGCCTTTTTGTGTATTGCAGTTTCAAAAGTTCAACCTTTGTATCCAGTCATTGGTCCAGTCATCCAGTCATTTCTTGCTTTATATGATGAATTGTATCACACAAGTAATGATATATTATTTATAGTATAGCCTACAGTATTTCTATAACAAATGTTTTTTATAATTTCTATTTCTAAATTTAAGTAACAAGGCTGAATGAAATGACAGCTTATTATGTCTAAAAAGTAATGTGACCTACTGTCAATAGATCATACTTTTGATAAGCCTATGATAACTGTATTTCGGGAGAACTTTTCATAATGCTTCTTATAGTGTTAAAATGTATGTCTCCTGGTGCACATTGATTGGTTAAGGGACCAAAAAAAAAAAACCCACACTGTCACAGCAGGCTTAATTTTTTTCCCCTTCGATACCTGGTGGTAGCCTGGTCTTGGTTAAAATGCCCGGCCTGAAAAATTTCCCCAGTCCAGCCCTGCCTGGTGGTTCATCGTGCTGCCCCAGTGGCTCTGGTGGGTGCCCTTCCTGGGCCCCTGTGCCCTTCGCTGCACTTTTTCTCCTGGGGCCCTGCGTCCTGGACCCATTTCCGTCTGTTGCTGCTGTCAGCAGTATGGCTTTCTGATGTGCGGAGTGGTCCACGTCATATGGTAAGGTTCTGTACTTTTGTCTTGGCCCACCCCACCAGCCATAGTAGTGATCAATATTTAGCTGCGATATGGGTCTGTGTGTGGATGGTTAGATGTTTGTGGCCGTCACCCAATTTGGTTTGGGTGCTCTCAAGGGGATCAAGACTATGGTGTCCTAGAATAGGGTATGGATGCTCACTAATAAGACAACAGACTGTTGCTGTCACTACTTGTTTCATGTGTGGTGGTGTGTGGTGTTGTTGGGGCCCAGTCTCCTCGGTGTCTGTACTTCTCATCACTTCAAAGTTATTGCCTTCACCACTTGTCTTTCATTTTTGACTGTCGTGTGTATTAGTGGTCGGCGCTTCCTGATAGAAGTTGTCGGTTGGCTTTGAGTATGATGGTGTCGGTGATCGGGAAGGGCGGATGGGGATCACAACACGTTTACTCACGCACTACATACCCTTCTGTCGTGCAAGAATAAATTGCATATATCTGTATTAATGTACATAAATGGTTCTGCCAGGTGGGCATTTACCATACTATATATACAGACAGGGGAAGAAAAAAAAAAAAAAAAAAGAACAAAAATACATCAATATTTAGTAGACCCTCCTTTTGCAGAAATAACAGCCTCTAAACATTTATTATAGCTTCCAATGAGAGTCTGGATTCTGGTTGAAGGTGTTTTGGACCATTCTTCTTTACAAATACAGTGGGGCCAAAAAGTATTTAGTCAGCCCTGAATGTGCAAGTTCTTCTACTTAGAAAGATGAGAGGTCTGTAATTTCAACATAGGTACACTTCATTTATGAGAGACAAATGAGAAAAAAAAATCCAGGAAATCACAGTGTAGGATTTTAAAGAATTTATTTGTAAATTATGGTGGAAAATAAGTATTTGGTCACCCATAAACAAGCAAGATTTCTGGCTCTCACAGACCTGTAACTTCTTTAAGAAGCTTTTCTGTGCTCCACCTGTTACCTGTATTAATGGCATCTGTTTAAACTCTATCTGTATAAAAGACACCTGTCCACAGCCTCAACAGTCAGACTCCAAACTCAACCATGGCCAAGACCAAAGAGCTGTCAAGGACACCAGGAAGAAAATTGTAAATGTGCACCAGGTTGGGAAGAGTGAATCTACAATCGTCAAGCAGGTTGGTGTGAATAAATCAACTGTGGGAGCAATTGTAAGAAAATGGAAGACATACAAGACCATTGGTAATCTCCCTTGATCTGGGGCTCCACACAAGATGTCATCCCGTGGGGTCAAAATGATCATGAGAACGGTGAACAAAAATCCCAGAACTACACGGAGGGACCTGATGAATGACATGCAGAGAGCTGGGACCAAAGTAACAAAGGCTACATACTACGCAGAGAGGGACTCAAATCCTGTAGTTCGAGGCGTGTCCCCCTGTTTAAGCCAGTATGTGTCCAGGCCTGTCTGAAGTTTGCCAGAGAGCATATGGATGATCCAGAAGAGGATTGGGAGAATATCATGTGGTCAGATGAAACCAAAATAGAACTTTCTAGCAGAAACTCACTAGTCTGTTGTGAAGGATAAGACGACTGCTGAGTCTGATCCCAAGAACACCATACCTACTGTGAAGCATGGGGGTGGAAACATCATGCTTTGGGGCTGTTTTTCTGTAAAGGGGAGAGGACTACTGATCCGTGTTAAGGGAAGAACGAATGGGGCCATGTATCGTGATATTTTAAGCCAAAACCTCCTTCCATCAGTAAAAGCACTGAAGATGCAACGTGGCTGGGTCTTCCAGCATGACAATAATCCCAAACACACCGCTCGGGAAACAAAGGAATGGCTCCGTAAAAAGCATTTCAAGGTCCTGGAGTGGCCAAGCCAATCTCCAGAACTCAACCCCATAGAAAATTTGTGGAAGGAGTTAAAAGTCTGTGGTGCCCAGCAACAGCCCCAAAACATCACTGCTCTAGAGGAGATCTGCATGGAGGAATGGGCCAAAATACCAGCTACAGTGTATGCAAACCTGGTGAAGACTTACAGGAAACGTTTGACCTCTGTCATTACCAACAAAGATTATGTTACAAAGTACTGAGCTGAACTTTTGTTATTGACCAAATACTTATTTTCCACCATAATTTACAATTCTTTAAAAATCCTACAATGTGATTTCCTGGATTTTTTTTTTGTTCTCATTTTGTCTCTCATAGTTGAAGTGTACCTATGATAAAATTACAGACCTCTTCTCTCTCATCTTTCTAAGTAGGAGAACTTGCATAATCAGAGGCTGACTAAATACTTTTTGGCCCCACTGTATCTCAGGTTTGTTGGTGTCCGAGCATGGACAGCCCACTTAACATCACACCACAGATTTTCAATAACCTTAACTAATACTGTGCCTACGGTCTTCCATTTCCTCACTATGTTCCCCACAGTGGAAACTGACAGTTGAAATCTCTGAGATAGCTTTTTGTATCCTTCCCCTAAACCATGATGTTGAACAATCTTTGTTTTCAGGTCATTTAAGAATTGCTTAGAGGCTCTCATGTTGCCACTCATTAGAAGAGATGCAAAGAGGGGAAACATTTGCAAATGGCCACCTTAAATACCCTTTCTCTTGATTGGATTCACCTGTGTAAGGAGGTCAAGGGTCAATGAGCTTACCAAACCAATTTTGTGTTCCAATAATTAGTGCTAAATGTATTCAAATCAATAAAATGACAAGGGTGCCCAAATTTATGTACCTGCCCAATTTTGTTTAATTATTGCACACTTTCTATAAATACTACAAACTTCATTTCACTTCTGAAATATCAGTGTGTTCATCTGCTATATGATATATTTAACTGAAATTTCTGATCCAGACAACCAATGATTTATAAAGGAAAATCATGAAAATGATCAGGGGTGCCCAAACTTTTGCATACAACTGTAATTGATCCACTGTCGATTTTGCAAGTTTTCCAACCTACAAAAAAATGGAAAAGTATGTAATTTTTATCAAAGGTACACTTCAACTGTGAGAGACAGAACCTAAAAAACAGAAAATCACATTGTATGATTTTTAAATAATTATATTTATGAATTGGTGTTTCAGTTTCTTTTATTTCTGTTACCTGTGCATCACTTCTGTTAGTCTTTAAATACAACAGCTAAGAATTTTAGCTCATTTTCTTACTCCTGTGTGAATCCTAGGAGTGGTTAGCTTTTCATTAGCGCTAGTTTTTGCTACACATTTAGGTTTCTCTTGGTGCACAACACTTTAAATTAATCTTGAGTGATGCTGTCAGAAAGGGTGGCCCTCTTAAAGAGCTGTGCCCCTAAGCAAGAGCAGCTTCTTAGTTCAGTGGAGTTAGGCATCACGGGCACTCCAGTTGGCCTTCGTGTCAGAGCGGCCAGCGCACCTGTTTGCATTGGCTTAGCTCCACTGGCTAAAAACACCAGCTTTTGGACTGTTGTTAGGTGGAAGAATTCCATAAGGTTCTGTGCCCGGTTGCAGTACGGGGCTCACAGTGGGCACTGCTGACTGAACAGTTTTCATCCTTGAATATGCCTGCTGATAGCGCTCCATTTCCAGGCTGAAACACTGGGCTTTATTGATAGAGGACTCTATCACCCGCAAAGTTAGATTACAAGCACCAGCTGATGTTAAGTGTATTCCTGGGGCCAGAGCACCCAACACTACCTCTCGCCTTTGGGTGCAGACATTGCATAAGGATAGTCAGATGAAGGAACATGACTAGTTTTAGCCACGCTAGCATATTGCCCGTGAGGATCCACGGGCTCTAGAGTGGGTAGAGTTTATAAAATAGGTTCCTGACACTTTTCAAGGGTGGTAATAAATTATGCAAAGTTTCTACAGGGCTGGCATTGAGACAATATGGCTAAGCCTGAAACTAATTTGTCGAGAGGTTTGGAGGCCTCCTAGGTCCCCAATGAGGTCCAGGGGCAAAGCCCCAGGTTGGGGGCTGTGATTTTAGGCCTTTTCAAGCCTGTATGGAAAGCTCTCAGGAACACCCAATGTTAAAGATTTTAAACAATCATTACCATCTTTGAGGTCAAGTGGTTTGTGTTTTACAATGCAGTTTTCTAAAGCAAAAATAAAATAACCACATGCAGATGTTCCCCTAACATCTGCAGGTTTTGTCTAC
The DNA here is from genome assembly GCF_902500255.1 of Thalassophryne amazonica. Classification (NCBI taxonomy): domain Eukaryota; kingdom Metazoa; phylum Chordata; class Actinopteri; order Batrachoidiformes; family Batrachoididae; genus Thalassophryne; species Thalassophryne amazonica. The sequence goes on from NC_047103.1 coordinate 64,048,935, forward strand.
ATACTACCATTACTGAACACTGTTGCTGCTGGGCTCATATTTTCAGAGCAATTATTTTATAGTTTATTCAACAGACCAGTCCAAGCGAACATCAGTGTGGAAAGAAAAGCAAGGCAGAAAATGAAAAGGGTTGGGTTTGCATCCACTCAGAGTTTCAAATATGTGAAAAATAACTATTATTTCAATAAATGAATGGTTATTAACTTACAACATGAGCTAAGCATTTTGTTTTCGAAATGCCAAAAGTCATAAGAAATTTGCATTTTGAAATTTATCGAACACTCATCATGAATGCTTAATCCTTTTACTAAGACGACTTCAAACTACATAGATAAAAACCATAAAATACTACTTACGGCAATCGGCTGCACTGGTCAAAATCATATCCACTAAATAATCTCTTTCTTCAATTTGATCAATTATCTAACAGGCGCCTGCAAAATGCTAAGAAATGATTTTTGTTCTGATACAGATCGAGCCACATTAAAACACGTTCAATGATTGGTTATCACATCAAGCTAGACCAATGAAAAATCGTGTTATTAAACAAAGAACCAGTATATTTCCCGGCGCTAAATGTCATTCACAGATCATCCCCTCAAACTCTGTCATAACTGTGTTATAAAACAGTCACCACTTGTTTTATTATACATCTGTGTAATTAATAAAATTGTCTTCACGGAGGATTCGTTTGCGCGCGCACGCACATGGAAAAAAAACAAAAAAACACCGGCTGCTGTTGCACTTCCTCGCTTTCTCCACCTCAAACTCTGTCATAATTGTGTTAAATAAAAGACAAAACGGACATACGTCCTGCTCACAGGCTGATTGTCAGAGACAGGACATGTCCACGTCAAGTACAAACTCCAGACAGACATCTCCACATCACTACATATCCACAATGCGTCCTTCCATAGGGATTACATGGCAACTTGTTGCCTCCGCTGCATATATCTGGATCCAAAAGCCAGAAATCCGGCTCAGGCCGGAAAAATACCAGGCCTGTTTCTATAATGAGTTGGAATGGCGTTTGTGTCCAGAATGTTTTTAGAACCTTAGATCTCAACAGCTTTTAGAACAACTCAATCCTTTTATTTCCTGTTAATTGTGTAATTTTCAATGATGATGAATTTCCAATGATATTAGGATGTGACAATGAGAGGCATAGAGGGGACTTGTGACCTCACCAGAAAGATGCATCAGCATCAAGTAATAGTTTCTGGTCCCTACCCCTCTCAGGGTAATGATAGGTGTTCAGCAGGCTCACATCATTGAATAGGTGGTTGGCGCAGTTTTATAGACAGCAAGGTTTAAGCTTTATCGATAACTGGCCCTCTTCTGGGGTCGCCGTGGCTTGATGATGCTGGACGGCTTTCACCCTACTTGGAAAGCCGCCGCCATCTCATCTTTGAACATGGAGTTCTACAGGGATGGTAATATTAGGACATTACAGCAGGCCACAGAGCAAATGATAAGAGAAACTGCAGGGCCTACTGTTAATGTGAGTGTGGAGTACCTTAGCAGAGAAATTAGGAAATCCATTATGGAAACAGCATAGTCTATGTGCCAGGAAGGGAAATTTTTCAAGCAGAGACTGTGGCCTGTTTTCACAGACCTGTTAGCGCAATTCATTATGTTTTGCTAAAACCCATAAATCAAAGCTGAAGCTCTATAAGTGCAAGCACATCTTGACTTCATTTTGAATCAATTACGGAAGCAAAATACACAAACTTGGATTTCAACTAATCACCGTAACTGTACCCACAGTCCACAGTGACCTCATCTCAGCTGGCAGTAGCTTAAGTTCTTCGGGTCTGTGGGGCCCATTTTCAGTTTTTAGCTTAAGAAACATTATACAAAAAATTGTTTTTTCATACTAAGACTCACTGGCCTTGGCTCATTTTCTGTGAGGAACATAAATCAGAAAACATTTTCATTGACGCCCCCCTGTATACCCCCCTTCACTTTTATATTACATACAGGGTTTTCGGATCCACTGGACTAATGAAAGTGTGGAAATGATAGGTCCTGTGCACCCTCAGTTTCCCTTTCTGCTCTCTGGGTCAGTGAGTGAGTGAGTGAGAGAGAAAGTAAAGCAGGTGAATGGGCCCTTGGTGTAAGCACCCACTGTTCTGGCACAATGTTGAAATTTTGTGAGGTAACTGCACTCACATTTCCACACATTTCCCCTCTGTCTTGTGGGAACCAATCTTGGGGACCTGACACTATAAATAGCTCTGTCAACATGGTTCCATACCACAAATGATCAAGATGGCAAAGGGATTGTTCAGGCTGCCTTATAGTTGATATTGGAAGAGACAGAGGGTTTTGATGGTGATGCAGAGGAAGAAGTACATTATAGTTTTGTAAAAACTTACTTCATTTGTACATTTAATTATTTTTTAGTTATGCCTGTTTTATGATGCATTTCCTTATAGTTACATTTTAATTAAAAAGCTAAGCAAAAATGAGTGGCATTGCTATTCATGAATGTGATGTAATAAAGGTAAAAGGAGCAAATTTAACATGTTTTTTTTAATATCACTTGTAATTGGGATCAAGTAAATATCTGCTATGTATTTTAACAAAAAAAAAAAAAAAAGTTTCATTATGTTGAATTAAAAGCCCCAAAACGCAATGGATTCACCAGGCCAAGTAGGGCTCCCTGTGTAAAAAAAAAAAAAAATGAAGACCCTATAAGGGTTAAAAAGGTCAAAATGTGTGTAACTGCCACACGAGTTCCATGTATCAATCACTAAATTTATGCGTTTGATTGCATACCCCCCCATATCTGTGACAGCAGCAGAATGCAGTTATGTTAGTTATCAACATCGCTCCATATGTTGTATTGGTCTCTATACCTATTCAGTTTGGCCCGGGTGGTGGGGGGGGGGAGAGATAAGATTAACTAGGGATAAATGCAATTATGCTCAAATAAAGTGACAATTACAATTACCAACCACGAACTTCCCATCTGAGATGGGACATTGCATCAAAACAGTGACTTACATCTTTCAGTTCATAAACATGCTGGAAGCTTGACTCCAAGAACGGTTGAAAGGCAGCACTGTCAGGGGAAAACCACAGAACACAAAGTCAAAATAAAATATATCGTACACACAAATGTCTAACACATAATTACCCACACATACTGATAAACAGAACCAAAGTAGAGAGAAACTGCTCATTATTAGAGCCCACACATATCAGAATCTATAATCAAAAACAAACAGTAATTTCATGTTGGATAATTGAAAAAATCCAGACAGAGCTTTAATTCATTTGAAAGCTTGACTCTTAGTCTTGTCCATCCAAATTGGAAGTCCCAAAAACCACTTTTATTTGTTGTTATCTATCGTCCACCTGGTCGTTACTGTTTCTCTGTGAATTTTCGGACCTTTTGTCTGACTTAGTGCTTAGCTCAGATAAGATAATTATAGTGGGCGATTTTAACATCCACACAGATGCTGAGAATGACAGCCTCAACACTGCATTTAATCTATTATTAGACTCAATTGGCTTTGCTCAAAATGTAAATGAGTCCACCCACCACTTTAATCATACCTTAGATCTTGTTCTGACTTATGGTATGGAAATTGAAGACTTAACAGTATTCCCTGAAAACCCCCTTCTGTCTGATCATTTCTTAATAACATTTACATTTACTCTGATGGACTACCCAGCAGTGGGGAATAGGTTTCATTACAGTAGAAGTCTTTCAGAAAGCGCTGTAACTAGGTTTAAGGATATGATTCCTTCTTTATGTTCTCCAATGCCATATACCAACACAGGGCAGAGTAGCTACCTAAACTCTATCAGTGAGATAGATTATCTCGTCAATAGTTTTATATCCTCATTGAGGACAACTTTGGATGCTGTAGCTCCTCTGAAAAAGAGAGCCTTAAATCAGAAGTGCCTGACTCCGTGGTATAACTCACAAACTCGTAGCTTAAAGCAGATAACCAGTAAGTTGGAGAGGAAATGGCGTCTCACTAATTTAGAAGATCTTCACTTAGCCTGGAAAAAGAGTCTGTTGCTCTATAAAAAAAAGCCCTCCGTAAAGCTAGGACATCTTACTACTCATCACTAATTGAAGAAAATAAGAACAACCCCAGGTTTCTTTTCAGCACTGTAGCCAGGCTGACAAAGAGTCAGAGCTCTAGTGAGCCGAGTATTCCTTTAACTTTCACTAGTAATGACTTCATGACTTTCTTTGCTAATAAAATTTTAACTATTAGAGAAAAAATTACTCATAACCATCCCAAAGACATATCGTTCTCTTTGGCTGCTTTCAGTGATGCCGGTATTTGGTTAGACTCTTTCTCTCCGATTGTTCTGTCTGAGTTATTTTCATTAGTTACTTCCTCCAAACCATCAACATGTCTATTAGACCCGATTCCTACCAGGCTGCTCAAGGAAGCCCTACCATTAATTAATGCTTCAATCTTAAATATGATCAATCTATCTTTATTAGTTGGCTATGTACCACAGGCTTTTAAGGTGGCAGTAATTAAACCATTACTTAAAAAGCCATCACTTGACCCAGCTATCTTAGCTAATTATAGGCCAATCTCCAACCTTCCTTTTCTCTCAAAAATTCTTGAAAGGGTAGTTGTAAAACAGCTAACTGATCATCTGCAGAGGAATGGTCTATTTGAAGAGTTTCAGTCAGGGTTTAGAATTCATCATAGTACAGAAACAGCATTAGTGAAGGTTACAAATGATCTTCTTATGGCCCCAGACAGTGGACTCATCTCTGTGCTTGTTCTGTTAGACCTCAGTGCTGCTTTTGATACTGTTGACCATAAAATTTTATTACAGAGATTAGAGCATGCCGTAGGTATTAAAGGCACTGCGCTGCGGTGGTTTGAATCATATTTATCTAATAGATTACAATTTGTTCATGTAAATGGGGAATATTCTTCACAGACTAAGGTTAATTATGGAGTTCCACAAGGTTCTGTGCTTGGACCAATTTTATTCACTTTATACATGCTTCCCTTAGGCAGTATTATTAGACAGCATTGCTTAAATTTTCATTGTTACGCAGATGATACCCAGCTTTATCTATCCATGAAGCCAGAGGACACACACCAATTAGCTAAACTGCAGGATTGTCTTACAGACATAAAGACATGGATAACCTCTAATTTCCTGCTTTTAAACTCAGATAAAACTGAAGTTATTGTACTTGGCCCCACAAATCTTAGAAACATGGTGTCTAACCAGATCCTTACTCTGGATGGCATTACCCTGACCTCTAGTAATACTGTGAGAAATCTTGGAGTCATTTTTGATCAGGATATGTCATTCAATGCGCATATTAAACAAATATGTAGGACTGCTTTTTTCATTTGCGCAATATCTCTAAAATTAGAAAGGTCTTGTCTCAGAGTGATGCTGAAAAACTAATTCATGCATTTATTTCCTCTAGGCTGGACTATTGTAACTCATTATCAGGTTGTCCTAAAAGTTCCCTGAAAAGCCTTCAGTTAATTCAAAATGCTGCAGCTAGAGTACTGACGGGGACTAGAAGGAGAGAGCATATTTCACCCATATTGGCTTCTCTTCATTGGCTTCCTGTTAATTCTAGAATAGAATTTAAAATTCTTCTTCTTACTTATAAGGTTTTGAATAATCAGGTCCCATCTTATCTTAGGGACCTCACAGTACCATATCACCCCAATAGAGCGCTTCGCTCTCAGACTGCAGGCTTACTTGTAGTTCCTAGGATTTGTAAGAGTAGAATGGGAGGCAGAGCCTTCAGCTTTCAGGCTCCTCTCCTCTGGAACCAGCTCCCAATTCGGATCAGGGAGACAGACACCCTCTCTACTTTTAAGATTAGGCTTAAAACTTTCCTTTTTGCTAAAGCTTATAGTTAGGGCTGGATCAGGTGACCCTGAACGATCCCTTAGTTATGCTGCTATAGACTTAGACTGCTGGGGGGTTCCCATGATGCACTGAGTGTTTCTTTCTCTTTTTGCTCTGTATGCACCACTCTGCATTTAATCATTAGTGATTGATCTCTGCTCCCCTCCACAGCATGTCTTTTTCCTGGTTCTCTCCCCTCAGCCCCAAGCAGTCCCAGCAGAAGACTGCCCCTCCCTGAGCCTGGTTCTGCTGGAGGTTTCTTCCTGTTAAAAGCGAGTTTTTCCTTCCCACTGTCGCCAAGTGCTTGCTCACAGGGGGTTGTTTTGACCGTTGGGGTTTTTCCGTAATTACTGTATGGCTTTGCCTTACAATATAAAGCGCCTTGGGGCAACTGTTTGTTGTGATTTGGCGCTATATAAATAAAATTGATTTGATTTGATAATTGTTGTAAGAGGATAGGTGACACACAACGTTAATACAAATACTAAAATGAGATTGTGTGTAAATAATCTTATTACCCAGTGTTCATGGCGATCTCTCCCAGAGCTTCACAGGCATCCTCCTTCTCATCAATGTAGGCGTTTTCCACACTGAACCTAATGGGAGGACAGACCTGAGGTCAACTTGTCAGCAGCTTATGAGCTGACAGCACAAATATCCACAACCAGCGTACAGGGGGCAATGTGACACTTCAGTAATAAATAAATATCCCGTAAAGCTTCATTCTACTGTGTGAAGCTTATACTTTATTTCTGATAGTTTTTTTTTAAATTGCATTTGATGATGGTTGCCGCATCAATGGTCAAATGTCTCGAAAGCCAAAGTGTTGATTAAAAAAAAATGCAGCTTCTTTCACTCCTTTCCAAAGCTTTACATTGGAATGGAACAGAGGATTCTCTTTAAACAACAAAAAACAAAACAAAAAAAGATTCATTTTCACGTAGGTTGTTGGAAGGCACACAGGAAACCCAAGCCCAGACTTAGCTGACTTCTTATATACTTCTTGTATACAAAGTTCCTTCTTTGTTATACTCTACTTGAAAACAGATACAGAAAGCCTATAATTCTTTGTGTCATCATAGGTATGTTGGTGGCTTCCCTCAACAGTTTAATTTATGCATGGTTACTCAGGTTTTGAGAACTGCCGATAAATGAACGTATCATACCGTTTCTATTTCTTAATGACTGATGGAAATCAACTCTAAAACTTATTCAGTGACTTGAAAATGTTCCTGTATCGATCCTAGCTTGTCTAAAGAAAACAGTCTGCAAAAGTGATTTAACGTACAGTCATCCAAGTGACATGGTAACTGTCAAACATACATTTTCTGTCTCTTTATTTCACTATCAGTTCAAAATTATGCAACCTAAGAGCAAAGTCCTTCTGTGTAGCGAAGTCAGCAAAGAATAGGTATATGAAGAACACTGTGTGGACGAGCCTTCAGGGCCTGTATTTATTGCCGATGTTTTCGGAGATGCTGGCATGCGAATCTGTCCCTGATATCCAGTACCCGGACATCTACAACCATTTTGTAAGGGACACAGCTACTTTGTTGCGGGGCCTGTGAACGAGATCACCATAAGATGAGTCTCAGATCATCATCTCATCATAGTAAAAGTGAGTTGCTTTGTGTACCATTTTGTTTTATAAATAGCAGCAAAGAAAATCACACGATCAGGGCATCCACAGTGTATAGGTTAGGTTATGTTGTTCCTCCTGCTTAGCGAGACATGTTGGTAAAGTACATGTTAAATACTTTTTATACTAAAGTAACTTTCTTTAATGATTGTCATTGTTTTATCACAAATGTGGGAGTTTGTGCGTTTACAGACAATAATTCATAAAATGCTGGTTTGGCTTTAATGATCATTAATAAAACAGTCTCACAGAGCTCTGACAGACTTAAAACAGTCCAACTTTGATTCATGATGGGTTTTTTTTTTTTTGTTTGAGCCTACAACCGTTTGATTTATGTTCTCACATGTGGACTGTCCCATTGTACACTGTGAGAACCGACAACGCTGTTGCTTTCGCTGATAAAACCAGAGTTCTGACAGGCTTAAAACAGTCTAAAGCTGTTTGATTCATGACTTCTTTTTTCCTGTTTGAGTCTAAGACTGATTCATGTTCTTACATGTGGACCGTCCCGTCATCCACATGTGAGATCTGACCACGCCGTTACTTTGGCGTTAATGCTCGTTAATAAAACCGGAGCTTCAACAATTTGATTCATGTTGACACAATGTCGACTGTCTCATCCTTCACCTTGTGAGATCCGACAAAGCAGTTTACAGACGTGTGAACACTGTTATCTGTCGATTTGTTTACTATCCAGCATGGTAGAGTGCAGAAGGCTTCCGGGTTTAAGTCCCGTGCATATCCTCTATACCAGCAGTCACAGGGGGAGAGGCAGGGTACACTCTAGACAGGATGCCAGTCTATCGCACAGTGACATATACACAGACAAACTCATCCACATTGTCACGCACACCTATGGCCAATTTGATGTTTCCAATTCACCAAACATTCAAGTCTTTGGAAGTGGGAGGAACCCGGAGCACTCGGAGGAAACCCACGCAAACTCCACACAGAAATGACCAGGCATGAAGCAAACCTAGGACCTTCTTGCTATGAAGAAACAGTGATAACCACTAAGCCACTGTGTCGCCCTTAACAGATTCATTGGCAGTTGTGGGAACAGCGAACGAAAAAGTTTGCTTCAATAACCGCTAATCAGCTAACTGAAAAGTTAACTTTCATAAAGCTAAACCAATAAACCCCTAAAAAATTTGGTGGAAGTTACAGCTAAAAGCTAAACCAATAACTTTAAGTATTGACTCCAGTACACTGGTAGCTACTGATACTTCTGAGTAAATTCAAATGCAATCACAAACAACAGCAAGCCAGCGCTTCTGTCTAAGATCAGCCTTCTCTCACCAAGAGAGACCAGGTGACCAGAGAGGGGAAAAAGAGAGAGGAAAAAAAACAAACAAAAAAAAAGATAATTTATTTTCACAGCCATACAGTCTTGCAGACGTGTCATAGAAGACATGCACAGCAAGGCAGTTTTGACTTATGGTTAAAATTTTAAACAAACTAATTCTGGACAAGTTATCAACATTAATGTCACCTCTGTTTTACAAAGTAAAAAAAAAAAAAAAAAAAAAAAAATCAGCTGTATGTCTTAGTTTTAAAGTAATGCACTAATACTAAAGGTTTGAGCGTTAGACACACATGCCGAAAGGCATTATGGGAAAATTCAAATGAGCTGCTGTCATCACTTCTTCCTCCTCTGCTCCATCAAAATGCAGAGAACGCTGCCATCTACTGAATGGGAGTGTAAATAGACAAACTGTAATTTGTCTGTGGTATTGAGGTTTCAAATCCCGCAAAATATCGCAAAAATTTCACATTGTGACTGTCTGATCAGGCTGCAATTTAACCGCTGCACACGAACAACAGCATTAACGTCATCCCAACATAAAACTCTTTGTATATCCATCCATCCATTTTCTTCCGCTTTATCCGGAGTCGGGTCGTGGGGGCAGCAGCTCAAGGAAAGCCGCCCAGACCTCCCAATCCAGACACAACTCCCCCAGCTCCTCCGGGGGAACCCCAAGGCGTTCCCAAGCCAGCCGAGAGATGTAATCCTTCCAGCGTGTCCTGGGTCTTCCCCGGGGACTCCTCCCAATGGGACGTGCCCAGAACACCTCTCCAGCGAGGCGTCCAGGGGGGCATCCAGAAAAGATGCCCAAGTCACCTCAACTGACTCCTTTCGACGTGGAGGAGCAGCGGCTCGACTCCGAGCTCCTCCCGAGTGACCGACCTCCTCACCCTATCTCTAAGGGAGCGCCCAGCCACCCTGCGGAGGAAACTCATCTCAGCCGCTTGTACCCGCGATCTCGTTCTTTCGGTCATGAGCCAAATCTCATGACCATAGGTGAGGATCGGAACGTAGATCGATCGGTAAATCGAGAGCTTTGCCCCCCTACTCAGCTCTCTCTTCACCACGACAGTCCGATACAGCGACCGCATCACTGCACCGATCCGTCTATCGATCTCACGCTCCATCCATCCCTCACTCGTGAACAAGACCCCGAGACACTTAAACTCCTCCACTTGAGGCAAGGACACTCCACCGACCTGAAGAGGGCAAAGCACCTTTTTCCGGTCGAGAACCATGGCCTCGGATTTGGAGGTGCCGATTTTCATCCCGGACGCCTCACACTCGGCTGTAAACCACCCCAGTGCACGCTGAAGGTCCTGATTTGACGAAGCCAACAGAACCACATCGTCCGCAAACAGCAGAGACGAGATTCTGCGGTCGTACAGGGACCGGAAAGCCCTTAGCAAAGGTCCCCGTACTCCCGGAGCACCCCCCACAGGGTGCCCCGAGGGACACGGTCAAACGCCTTCTCCAGCTCCACCGCCTCCAGACCGCCTCTACATCCTGGCTGCACCTAGAAATTCTGTCCATAAAAATAATGAACAGAACTGGTGACAAAGGGCAACCCTGGCGGAGGCCAACGTGCAATGGAAACAGGTTTGACTTACTACCAGCAATGCGAACCAAGCTCCTGCTGCGGTCGTACAGGGACCGGATACCCCTTAGCAAAGGACCCCGGACTCCCGGAGCACTCCCCACAGGGTGCCCCGAGGGACACGGTCGAACGCCTTCTCCAGATCCACAAAACACATGTGGACTGGTTGGGCGAACTCCCATGAACCCTCGAGCACCCAATGGAGCATGTAGAGCTGGTCCAGTGTGCTGCGACCAGGACAAAAACCACACTGCTACTCCTGAATCCGAGGTTCGACCATCGGTCGAATTCTCCTCTCCAGTACTCTGGAATAGACCTTACCGGAGAGGCTGAGGAGTGTGATCCCCCTATAGTTGGAACACACCCTCCGGTCCCCCTTCTTAAACAGAGGGACCACCACCCCGGTCTGCCAATCCAGAGGCACTGTCCCCGATCGCCACGCGATGTTGCAGAGGCGTGTCAGCCAAGACAGTCCCACAACATCCAGAGACTTAAGGTACTCAGGACGGATTTCATCCACCCCAGGAGCCTTGCCACCGAGGAGCTTTCTAACCACCTCGGTGACTTCTGCCTGGGTAATGGATGAGTCCGCCTCTGGGTCCCCAGTCTCTGCCTCCTCTTCGGAAGACGTGACAATGGGATTGAGGAGATCCTCGAAGTACTCCTTCCAGTGCCCAACAACATCCCCAGTCAGGGTCAACAGCTCCCCACCTGCACCGTAAACAGTGCCGGTGGAGAGCTGCTTCCGCCTCCCCAGGCGTTGGACGGTTTGCCAGAATCTCTTCGAGGCTGACCGATAGTCCTCCTCCATAGCCTCCCCGAACTCCTCCCAGACCCGAGTTTTTGCCTCTGCGACCGCACGGGCTGCGGCACGCTTGGCCTGCCGGTACCTGTCAGCTGCCTCTGGGGTCCCACCTACCAACAAAGATAAGTAGGAGTCCTTCTTCAGCTTGACGGCATCCCTTACTTCCGGTGTCCACCACCCGGTTCGGGGATTGCCGCCGCGACAGGCACCAGAGACCTTGCGACCACAGCTACGAGCGGCCACATCAACAATGGAGGTGGTGAACATGGTCCACTCGGACTCCATGTCTCCAACCTCCCCCGGGATCTGGGAGAAGCTCTCCTGGAGGTGGGAGTTGAAGACCTCCCTGACAGAGGGTTCCGCCAGTCGTTCCCAGCAGACCCTCACGATACGTTTGGGCCTCCCGCACAAGCTCAGGCTCCTTGCCCCCCCAGCAAAGTGACATTCCACGTCCCAACAGCCAGGGGCTGTGAGCATGGACCGGGCCGCCGGGCCACCCGCCCTCGACCGCCACCCAATCCTCTCTGCACCCGACCCCCATGGCCCCCCTCTGCAGGTGGTGAACCCACAGGAGGGCGGGCCCACGTTGCTCCTTCGGGCTGAGCCCGGCCGGGCCCCATGGGCTAAGGCCCGACCACCAGGCCTGGCTCCAGGGTGGGACCCCGGCTCCGCCATACTGGGCGACGTCTCGGTCCTTGATCTTTCACTGGTCATGGAGGTTCTGAGCTGCCCTTAGTCTGACCCATCACCTAGGACCTGTTTGCTTTGGGAGACCCTACAGGGAGCACAAAGCCCCCGACAACATAGCTCCTAGGATCATCCGGGTACGCAAACTCCCCCACCACGATAAGGTGGCAGCTAGAGGGGTCTTTGTATATTGTGCCTAAAATTCTTGTGAATATATGATCTGGGTTTATAGACCTTGTTATTGTGTTTGTTTTATGTAGACTTGCCAGAAGCTCAGGTTGTCTGGTGGGCAGGGAATTTCTGTGAGTTGCGATCGCTTCATGTTCATGTCATTCTGGAGGACACTGAAGTTCGCGCTTTAACATCCTGCTTGTTGTCCTTTACAGCAGAAAGAGTAATATATATAAAATGTTTGAAATTCAGTTGGTGTTTATGAAGTTCCAGACAGGTTAAACGTAGCAGACACTGAATATTTGTTTTAGCAAGTTTTCAGGATCTCATGCAGCAGCAGTCTCTTAAAAATGTTATGAAAGGCATAAAAGTTATATTTTGGTTGTATAATGTTCATTTGCAATTGTCGTCATGTAGTTTCTCGGTGTTATTTTGACTGCAGCAACTCTCTGGAGCGCAAGGGATTATGGGATATCTCAATAGGTTAAATTCTGGTACATCAAAATGATATACTGTCATGAAACTGAAATAAACAAAAAAAAAACATGCCAATGTTGACACTCCCTGTAAAGTTACTGTAACTCGTGTGTTGGTTTTTACAATGCATGATCAGTGATCCTCTTATATTGAGACATTCTCAATATGTTGGTCTATTTGGTGGTGGTGGTGGTGGGGGGGGGTGGTGGTGATGAGAGCAGCTCATTTGAATTTCCCTTTCGGCACGTGTCTATTTAAAGCTCAAACCTTCAGGAATTAGTGCATTACTTTAAAAAAACCTATGTGCAATATCATATTTTCACTTTGCAAAAATGACAGCTGCCGTTAATTTCGCTAAACTGTCCGGAATCAGTTGGTTTAAATGAAACCATGAGTGAAAGGTGCTTTGCGCTTCAAGTCTCCTGCCCACTGTCTGAGTATCGGCATGTTGAAAGTAAATTACATTTTTTTCTTCTTCTTTGCAATAGCAGCTGGCAGCTAGTCCGCCCACTTTTACTGGGAGAGGGCTGAGCTTCTCACAGCGGTCTGTTTATTGCAAAGCACACAACAGGAATTAACATGTAGGATTTTAGGTTTTACAGATGTTTCTGACCATTCAGCTTTACTCACTATGCCAGCAAAAAAGTGTTAGCAGAATGAAAGTTATTGTAACTAAATTTAGCAGAATGTTATGAGTCCAGTGATGGTTTTCAAAGTTAGTTGAAAAGTTAATCCGCTAACAAAAATGTTAGCTTTGGTAATTAGCAGTTTTGCAGAACTGTGCCCAACACTGTTCATTGGTATTTAATTTAAAACAAACCATAGCCACAGAAAAAAACAACAAAGATGCAGGTTGTACAGGTGAGGTTAAAAAGAATTATTGAGGCTTATAGAAGTAATTTGACAAAAAAAAAAAAAAAATTGTGTTGCCTCACCACAACAGCAATGACCGGTGCGGTAGTGTTCGTTAAGTAACCCATTATCTTTTGTATTCTAATGAACATATTTGTGAACGAGGCCCATTATTAGTTAACACAGCTGTTGTACCACATGATTCAGTACTTGCCCCTTCAGGCTTCTACCCCATTCAGAGATCCCACCTGCTGTACTTTCACAAAGGCGAAAATGATAACGCAACTGATGAAGTCCACAATTTCCCCAACTTTCATGTCATTCTGTTTTATGCACACCTTCAGACATGTCCACATGCTGGAACATTTATTCACTAGGGTGCATATGTGAATAAGGCTTGTGAGGGTCCACCCATCCCATGAACACAAATGGCCCTACATTGCCCAGTAGTAGCCAAATTTGGTTGTTTTGGGTAGCCCCTTGTATACTTGTATCTTCACCTTTGAAGGTCAATATCCTCCTCAGACTGTTTATCAAAGAGATCTTCATCTTTTGCATTTTCTTCATCATCATCATCACTTTCATCATCAAGCAAGACAAAACTCTTGTCCTCCTCTTGGTGCTCCTGAAAAGACAAACAGCCATATTTGAGAGTACTGGTATGCATGAACTCCTGAATACAGGGCTTAGAGTGCAGTGCTGGTGCCTCTCACCACGATGCCCTCACTAGACCTCAGAGCAAACAGCATGACGGTGGTAATGTCACTGAGGTGTGGCGTGAGGCAGTCCGGGCTGACCGTGGAAACCGCAGAATACAGACTGTACCTGACAGATCAAACAACAGACACATCTCACAAAAAGATTACACCAAAACATGGACCTCATTTAAGAGACACTGTCATCTATGAAGGCCACAATAAAGCTGTCAGAGGGTAAATGCAGACAGCCACAGCTGAAGCGGTGTGTGTGGTGTGTGTGTGTGTGTGTGTTTGGGGGGGAGGGGGGTGCTGTTGCTGTGAAATCCCCATATATAGTGTCAATGAGTCCTTGACTAATGGCCCAGTCACAAGGCACACGACGATTCCTGAACGAAGGAAAAAAGTAAAAAACGTCACAATTCATTGAGAAAAGGTGGACGAAAGAGCTTTTATCACCGAACAGTCCGTAAAGCAAGAGCGCAAAAGGGACAAAACAGGAAATTAACAAAACCGAAGCTCATGATCTCAACGAAATGCGCCTGGAGCCACAGGTGGAGCAGTGTGTGTCTACATCTCTGCGTTCCAGAACTCAGCGCTGGGACGGAGCTCACAGCACCTGAGTCCTGGAGAAACTGCAAACAGAAGCTGTGAAGATCTGTGCGCACATCGGTGGACCAACTGCTCTGGTTCCTCGTCCAGAACAAAAGAGGGATCATCTCCATCATTATCAGAATCCACACTGTCGACACAATGCGTGCTGCGTCTTCCTCCAATTAAAAAAAAAAAAAAAAAGTGTGCTGTGGTCACTGCTGTATCACAGTATTATGTTCTAAGCCTGAGTGTAAAGATGATTGAATATATCAGAGCAGTAAATTAGTGCGTGTGAACGCGCATCACCCTTCGTTAAGTGCCGTGTGACTGGGCCATTAGACACTAAACCCCAAAACTGCTCGTTTTAAACCGTGGAAGGGAGAGAGTAGAAGAAATTAATAACGATAATAATCTGATGTCTGATGCTCGATCCACTGCGTAAAGAGGAGTTTCAGCAACTGTGGCTAGCTGACAACTTTTGACGGTGTCAACAACTATATTATATGGCTCAGATTTACCAGCAAGTACTCTTTGGGTATCTTTGTCTATGTTTCAGATACCAGCTACACTGTAGTGCCCATCTTCAAAAACTGATAAAGATCTCTGTTTTAGTGTTGCACCCCACTAATAAAACACGTTAACATGCAGAAGTGGCGCTTTTCGAGCGTGCCGTCTAGAGTGGGTAAATCTGGAGCCGCTGGCAGCTTCTCCATGTGTGAAGAGAAAAAGACGGAGCTCTTGCTAAACAGTGCAGCAGCACAAGGCGGTGTCACAGAAATTGCTCTGAAAACAAAGACGATGATACACACAGCCACACTGGTCAATGACTGTGGGTGGTTGACATTTGCAGCATATTCAGAATTAAATGTCACTTTGTACAACTTACAAGAACCGTTTTCACAGAGATCACCTACTGCATGTAATGCTCCTGTCCAGTGCTTGACCGTTTTATTTCCAGTGTCTGACATCCAAGTGTTTATGCCCAGGCCAATTTATAGAACATCCTAAGAGTTTGTGGGATGCCCAATAAGTTGCTGGACACAACAGCAACAAATTTGAAATTACTTTGAGTACCGTGTATAGTGGAGGCAGAGTCACTGACATCTTTACAGTAAATTCTGGGATTCATCGGGGGTGTGTTGAGGCTCCTGCTCTGTTAACTTAGTTGCCTTTGTCGATAGGAAAGGTTCACTGACCATGACTTTGCAGACAATACTGTAATCTTTGTGAAATCAATGAATGCTTTGATTGCAGTGAGGAGTTGGTGTCTAGGTTTTTGATAGTCGTGGAAAAAGACCAAGATTCAGGCTTTCAATGAGTTGAATGTCAAAATTGTTGAGATTCACATATCTCCACAGGGAGATTCATCTTTCTAGAAACTCAACCTAAGGAAAGAGCCTATACCCTCATGTGGTTGCCAGACAGGGGTGCCTTCAGAGATCCTGCTACTTTGAGACTTACTGTATTGGTGTGAGATCTAGAGTCCTATTTGCTGTCTTTAGTGCAAGATCTCTCTGGAAAATTTTTGTGTACAGCTGAGACGACTGTGTTAAATGAGTGGTTCCTCCAGGATACCCAGATGACACATACTATCTGTGAGAGAATATCAGCTACGACACTGTGGCCCTGAGTGGATCCAACATGCAAATGCCTCACTACTGAGGACTCCAGCAAGTGGAGAAGGCAAAAAGAGAGGCCCATATATGACCTAGACATGGCAGATACAAAGCAGGTGGTTATAGACCAGTGGACTGCCTTGGCAGGTGCCAATGACCCAGGGTGGTTTTGTAATGTGGTGGGTGCGGCAATGTGGAACAACAGTACCTGGTTCCAGATCTGACCCGACTAACAAGGTTACATACGTGCAACGTCTCAGATCAGGGTCATCAATAGCATTAGTGAGGTTAAGGCCCAGCTGGACACATTCTGCACCAAGTGGACTAAAGACTTCTTTACCGATGGTACGGGCCAGCACAGACAGGGTATCTGAGAACAAAAGCAGAATAATTATTACCTTCCATTCACAATGTGGTTAATTTTTTCTTTGGTACATCTGATGATTTGTGAACAACCTACCAGTCAATCCAAAACTAGGCATCAAAAAGAACATGATTGTGATACAAAAGCATTTAAAAAAAACAACAAAAAACACACAAACTTTTTTCCACATCTCTGCTGCTTCCATACCCAAACACTGAGTCTGCAAAGATCTCATTTCTTCTGCGGTGGCTGTTAGGAAGCCCTTCAGACTTTCAAGAACTGGAGAGAAGTACGGAACCAGAAGGTCCTTGGCAGCATTTGCTGGTAAAAGATTCACAGTGAGGCTTTGGTCATGTCACATTCTCTCAAAAAAGTAACATTTAATTTTTTGCTTTTGCCACAATGGCACAATGAACTGCAAGCTGTTATAATTCAAACCACCTGCCAGAGGATTATTCTGGATCACAGATGAGGAAAAATTAGTCCTCCACACCAGAATGATTTTTTTTTTCTGTGACTAATTTATATTAGCTTGCCTTTTAAATCAATGCTGACATTCACAGCAGGACTGAAATAACTGAATTATTTAAACTGAATTACTGTAACAGATGAATTTTAAGTACAGAATGTAAAATACGTTCAGAAATAAATGCAACTAGAAGCACTCGGAGAGAGCAAACCTCTGCCAAGGCCATAGGGTCACCGACGTCACATGGAATAACCTTTGGCAAAGAGACTTATTCCACGTCGTTTCACGCATCTACCGTCATGTTTCAGATTCAGTGGTTAAATCCTTAGATCTTCAGCAAATGCATTTATAAAGAGAAACTGCATGAACTACACAAGTTTTTTTTATTTTCTAATAAGTTTATTCAATGAGGAGAAACAAATACTAAATTATTGTTGTGTCGTAACTTAATTTTTGTTCAGCCTTTGTGACCCGTCTCAAAAATGTTGAAATTGGCCCTATCCCGCAATGATAAAGAATCCTTAAAAAAATTACTGGATCCGGATCGTGTTCCGGATCATTACCAAAATTTAATGACTTCTAAGTTAGGCCAAGATACACACCTGGTAAAAGTTTAATTGAAATCCGTTCAGGATTTTCTGAGTAATCCTGCTAGCAAACCAACCAACCAACAAACAAACAGACGCGACCGAAAACATAACCTCCTTGGCGGAATAAACCAGTTTTGTATAACTGAGGGTAATTCACAAGAGCAATAAGCCTTCATCTAGTGAAGTAATAAAAGGCACATGTGAGTTACTTGCACCCTTTGATGAATTCACATGACTAAATCAGCACTTTCACATAGTTTCCTTTAGACAATTGAGGGGATAAATAAATGAACATTTTCAAGTAGCTGAATGTGGTGTACCCATTCTCTGACATACGCAACTTGACAAAAATTGCAATATGCACAGTTTCTCCAATCAGAGCCACAAAAGCCCCCAACTGTCAGAACCGTCATGAGTGTCTTGGTGACTTCCCTCACCAGTCTCCTTCTTGTACTGTCACTTGGCTTTAGAGAACTGAATGCATCAGAATGATTTACTACACACTATCATACTGTTTGTACGGTGCATCCAGAAAGTATTCACAGCGCTTCACTTTTTTCACATTTTGTTATGATACAACCTTATTCAAAAATTTATTTTTCCCTCAAAATTCTACTCACAACACCCCATAATGACAACATGAAAAAAGTTTTGAAATTTTTGCAAATTTATAAAAAAAAAAAAAAAAAAACTAAGAAATCTCATGCAAATAAGTATCCACACCCTTTCCTCAATAGTTTGTTGATGCACCTTTGGCAGCAATTACAGCATCAAGTCTTCTTGAATATGATGCCACAAGCTTGGTGCCCCCATCTTTGGGTAGTTTTGTCCATTCCTCTTTGCAGCACCTCTTAAGCTCCATTAGGATGGATGGGGAGCGTCATTTTCAGATCTCTCCAGGATTCAGGTTTGGGCTCTGGCTGGGCCACTCAAGGACATTCAAGAATTGAAGCCACTCCTTTGATATCTTGGCTGTGTGCTTAGGGTCATTGTCCTGCTGAAAGATGAATCTTCACCCCAGTCTGACGTCAAGAGCGCTCTGGAGCAGGTTTTCATCCAGGATGTCTCTGTACATTGCTGCATTCATCTTTCCCTCCATCAAGAATAGTCTCCCAGTTCCTGCCACTGGAAAACATCCCCACAGCATGATGCTGTTTCTCATGGACTGAGAGCCCTTCAGGTGCCATTTGCAAACTCCAGGCAGGCTACCATGTGTCTTTTACTAAGGAGTGGCTTCCTTCTGACCACTCTACCATACAGGCCTGATTGGTGGATTCATGCAGAGATGGTTGTCCTTCTGGAAGGTTCTCCTCTCTCCACAGAGGAATGCTGAAGCTGACAGAGTGACTATGGGGTTCTTGGTCACCTCCCTGACTAAGGCCCTTCTACCCCAATCGCTCAGTTTAGACGGGCGGCCAGCTCTAAGAAGCGTCCTGGTGGATCCAAACTTTTTCTGTTTACAGATGATGGAGGCCACTGTGCTCATTGGAACCTTCAAAGCAGCAGAAATGTTTCTGGACCCTTCCCCAGATTTGTGCCTCGAGACAATCCTGTCTCAGAGATCATAGACAATTCCTTTGACTTCATGCTGTGGGACCTTATATGTAGACAGGTGTGTGCCTTTCCAAACCATGTCCAGTCAACTAAATTTACCCCAGGTGGACTCCAATTAAGCTGTAGAAACATCTCAAGGATGATCAGTGGAAACAGGATGAACCTGAGCTCAATTATGAGCTTCATGGTAAAGGCTGTGAATAATTACGTACATGTGATTTCTTATTTTTTTTCCAATGAATTTACAAAAAAATCTAAAAAAAAAAAAAAAAAAACCCAAGACATTTTTTTTTTTTTTTTTTTTGCATTGTCAATACAGGGTATTGTGTGTAAAATTCTGAAGGGGGGGGGGCAGATTTCATCCATTTTGGAATAAGGCTGTAACATAAAATGTGGGAAAAAGTCCAAGACATATTTAATAACTTGGAAATGTTGCTGTACCCATCCTAACTTATTAAAAATAAATAAATAAAAAAGAGTAATAAGTGATCTGTCTTAACAATCCATCCATTTTCTAATATCACTTACTCCAATTATGGGTCACGGGGTGCTGGAGCATATCCCAGCAGTAACTGTAAGTAGAGTGTAAGGCAGAGGGCGCCCTGGACCAGACGCCAGTTTATCAAAAGGCCTGTATTAACAATAACGCTCATAATTTTGACCCAAAAAAAAAAAAAAAAAGAGGACCCGTGTACACTTAATCTAAAATTGTTGCTAAACCCTTCAAATTAAAGAAATAATCTACAAGCCCTGGCAAAAATTATGGAATCACCGGCCTCGGAGGATGTTCATTCAGTTGTTTAATTTTGTAGAAAAAAAAGCAGATTACAGACATGACACAAAACTAAAGTCATTTCAAATGGCAACTTTCTGGCTTTAAGAAACACTATAAGAAATCAGGAAAAAAAATTGTGGCAGTCAGTAACGGTTACTTTTTTAGACCAAGCAGAGGGAAAAAAATATGGACTCACTCAATTCTGAGGAATAAATTATGGAATCACCCTGTAAATTTTCATCCCCAAAACTAACACCTGCATCAAATCAGATCTGCTCATTAGTCTGCATCTAAAAAGGAGTGATCACACCTTGGAGAGCTGTTGCACCAAGTGGACTGACATGAATCATGGTTCCAACACGAGAGATGACAATTGGAACAAAGGAGAGGATTACCAAACTCTTAAGAGGGTAAATCATCATGCAATGTTGCAAAAGATGTTGGTTGTTCACAGTCAGCTGTGTCTAAACTCTGGACCAAATACAAACAACATGGGAAGGTTGTTAAAGGCAAACATACTGGTAGACAAAGGAAGACATCAAAGCGTCAAGACAGAAAACTTAAAGCAATATGTCTCAAAAATTGAAAATGCACAACAAAACAAATGAGGAACGAATGGGAGGAAACTGGAGCCAACGTCTGTGACCGAACTGTAAGAAACCGCCTAAAGGAAATGGGATTTACATACAGAAAAGCTAAACGAAAGCCATCATTAACACCTAAACAGAAAAAAACAAGGTTACAATGGGCTAAGGAAAAGCAATCGTGGAATGTGGATGACTGGATGAAAGTCATATTCAGTGATGAATCTCAAATCTGCATTGGGCAAGGTGATGATGCTGGAACTTTTGTTTGGTGCTGTTCCAATGAGATTTATAAAGATGACTGCCTGAAGAGAACATGTAAATTTCCACAGTCATTGATGATATGGGGCTGCATGTCAGGTAAAGGCACTGGGGAGATGGCTGTCATTACATCATCAATAAATGCACAAGTTTACGTTGATATTTTGGACACTTTTCTTATCCCATCAATTGAAAGGATGTTTTGGGATGATGAAATCATTTTTCAAGATGATGATGCATCTTGCCATAGAGCAAAAACTGTGAAAACATTCCTTGCAAAAAGACACATAGGGTCAATGTCATGGCCTGCAAATAGTCCGGATCTTAATCCAATTGAAAATCTTTGGTGGAAGTTGAAAAAATGGTCCATGACAAGGCTCCAACCTGCAAAGCTGATCTGGCAACAGCAATCAGAGAAAGCTGGAGCCAGATTGATGAAGAGTACTGTCTGTCACTCATTAAGTCCATGCCTCAGAGACTGCAAGCTGTTATAAAAGCCAGAGGTGGTGCAACAAAATACTAGTGAGTGGTTGGAGCGTTCTTTTGTTTTTCATGATTCCATAATTTTTTCCTCAGAATTGAGTGATTCCATATTTTTTTTCCCTCTGCTTGGTCTAAAAAGTAACCGTTACTGACTGCCACAATTTTTTTCCTGATTTCTTATAGTGTTTCTTAAAGCCAGAAAGTTGCCATTTGAAATGACTTTAGTTTTGTGTCATGTCTGGGATCTGCTTTTTTGCTACAAAGTTAAACAACTGAATGAACATCCTCCGAGGCCGGTGAGTCAATAATTTTTGCCAGGGGTTGTATAATCGAAACTGCTTGACTCATTGTATTTAAACTCTATTCTTAAAGTTTTCTTATGTAAACAAGTGTTTGACCAAACTTACCTATGGCACCTATGGCAGACACAGCCAGCTCTTTAATTCTGAGGTTGTCTGTGTTATTGAGGGCAGACAGCATTGTGTCCATCAGTGTCGGCAGGTATGGCTCTATCTCTTCTCCTATTAACAGGCAAAAAAAGGAAGAGAGATAACGCAAAACTTCATACACACACACACCCAGAGTAACCGGTAAAATCACCTCCAAAAAAAAAAAAAAGTCAGAAAATGGTGTGGATTACAAGTCATCACAGACAAATGGGATGTGGACACACTGAGCATCAACCCTGCCTGCAGCTGCCACATGCATGTGTCACACGTGCGTGATGTGAAGCTTGCATGGTGTGAGTGGGTCCACTAAGAGTGACACTCTAGTCTGCCCCCCCCCCACACACACACACAAAATGCAGCTCTGCTCACATGCCCTGCTGGGTGCTATGTCATAACTACAACAACTGATGTGAATAAGAAGGAAAATGAGGAGTGCCACAGGGACATACAGATTGGATTTAGTGACTTTCTATAATGTGGACAGTTAATCAGTGAGATCAAATTTGGATCAGATATGCAATAAGTCTGACTGGAACTGGCAGCCTGAACAAAGCCAAAGTATGTCCATACTGTTCTAGTAATGACCATTTCCACCCACTGAAGATGTTAAAGGCCCAACAGTTATGTTTAAGATACCTTAGGTTTTTTTCAGCTTACCCAAGTTTTCCATGAAGTTCTCGAGGGCATAAAAGGCTTTGGTGACGTGGCCTACTTTGGTCTCGTTTATGGACGTCAGGTAGCGTAGAAGCAAAGGCATCAACTCATCACAGAATTTACTCACATCTGGCTGGAGAGAGAAGAACAAAGAATCAGTAAAACAGTTTAAATCTAAGTTATAAGAATTAATGTCCTCTGCAAAAATGAAATTTAAAGCAAAGATTATAACGATAGCATAAAGTGCTGGTTAACTAAGTAAAGAACTATTTGCATCAATGAGAATTCATTCCCAGACTAACAATGTTGCATCATGTGTCAGTTGTGGATCCTCAAGTGCAGATCCAAGGGCTCTTAAGAACTAGTTGTTTTACAATACCAAGATATGTGGAATACCCACAAAATATTTACTGTATTTTACAATTAAAGCAAGGCAATAATACAGTAGACTCTCATTGGGCTGCTTTATCAAAACTTCAAATTCATTTAAACTGAAGCACCATGCAGCCTTTTATTCATATAACATTTCATTACTAATAATGTTTTAAGTCTTGAATTTAGCTGCCTCATCCCCGTGGGCACTGTATTAGTACAATATTGACCTGAGCACCAATGTTACTCTTTCACAATAAAGTGCAGTCTTGTGTTCAGAGTGTAGCTGCTATTGGTCGCTGCCCTGCTGACAGCTAGGAAAGATCATGACCCAGGATCCTTTCGGGGGACATAAAATTAACAGGCTAACTGGGCAGTGTCTGGGGTGGTATTTGTCTGACTTCCCAAGGTTTGTTTCCCAGTAGCTGCGTTCCTTGTCAACCTAGTGGGGGTACCTTGTGTCCCAGCAACCTTGTAACACATCAGGGATGCAAGATGCTCAAGTAGGTGAGTGAGATGGATCCCACTGTACTGCAAGGTGTAATTAAAGATGTAATTCTGCTCAGTACTTTACGAGAGTATGCATATGTTGGAGATTGACAAATATAGCCAGGTCCATAAGTAATTGGATAATAACGAGTAATTGGGATTTTTTTGTTGTTGAATCTGTACACAACCACAATGGACTTGAAATCTAATAGCAAAGATGTGTTTGTAGCATAAACTCAGTTTTAATTCAAGGTGTTTGACAAAAATATTCTATTAGTCTAGTAATTAGGACCATTTTTTCTATCATCATGACGTGGCAGAGAGAAGGATTTTCTGACAAAAATGTGTAATTTCAACTACAGTTTGGAAGAATGCACATGGAAAACTCAGATTTAATTTTTGCCTGTCTGAAATCCTTCTCTGTTCCACTCCATGACGCTGCAAACTGGTGGCACCAAAGACAAAGTTACATTGAGTTCAGTTTCTTCAATAACAGTCACAGACGTTTATAACTCCTTCAGAGTCTTGGTGGCATTCCTCCTTGGGCCCCGTAAACATGGCGAAGGGTTTAAGCATAACTGCAAATGTTTTGCATCGTATTAACATTTCATCCACATGGAACCATTTTTGGTGGCCAAAAACTCTCCTTTTGAAAACAGGCCGTAGAGTGGATAATCTGAAAACGCCGCCTTGGTGTTTTCGTCTGGACAAGCAATATGCAACCTTTTGAGACTATGTCACAGCCCCGCCTCTCCAACCTCTGGCGTCTGCAAGACGACAACTAACAACAACAAAAAGTGTTTTTATAATTAATTTTCTCATTGAGCATACTTTAACAAGGCTTTTCGTTTTGGTGGATCCTTAATGGGATTTTACTGTCATCACTAGTAGAATGCTGAAGAGATGAAGAATGGCTGTGGTGACGCTGGCATTAATAAAGGGACTGTTGTGATGCTAATAAAATAATTTCAAGATTTTCAGACAAACGTTTTTTCTTGCTGGCTGTGGGACAAGTGTCCTCCAGCGTGGGCTGAGAAATGCACCAGTCGGGCTCCATACCGTGAGCATCAAGAGGAAAAACAACAACAGTGCTCTGAGAACATAACATCCACTGCTGGAAAATGCTCCTTTGGTACAAGTGCTTGCTACATTCTGATAACATTTCAAGGTATATGAGGAGTTCATTTCTGAATGCAGACACAAATTCATGAAACTGGCCATGTCTGGGTTTGTTAATCAAGGGTCATAACTCTGCCAAAATGTGTTAATCTTGTATAAGATTACAATATGTGTATTATAAACCTATAACAAGGAATTGCATCAAGTTTCCTCTCAATCCAGTGTTTGAGAGGAGATGGTGGTGAATGTGAAGGATTTACATCTATGTATTTTACCATTTCTGTTAGAATAAAAAGTCTCAACTCACGCAACACCACTCACCTGGAGGTATTCAGAGACTGCCAAGTGCAAAGAGTCCAGAACTGCGCACCACCTGACTACTGTCACCAAGACTCTCGCACACAGTCCGCAACACTGAGGACAGCATCCTAACACAAGAACACAAAAGATGAAATCTTTGTTACAGAGCAAACCACTGCTAGTGTTATTCACCAATCGGATCACAAAACATGGTTTCTCAGACGTACTTGGTGCGCATGTGATCAGCACATCCTTCAGCCAATACAGCCAGGACACATGAGCCCTCCCTTCTTCTCATAGGGGTTTTCACTGGTCAGCATGCCTGAGTGAGGGGCATCTAGAGGCGACAACACAACAGGTGTCGCAGAGCTCTTGCTCGTTTCAACCACAGTTTACATAAACCTGTGTTACAATATCTTCACATCATCCTTTCATGAATTGAGTGTAATGAGGCCAAGACACTAAGCAACAAACCATCAAACACAGTGTGGGGGAACTCAAGTCTGCAGCTCCAGGCAGCTTTGAGCAAATTTTTGCCATACTGCATGAGGTTCATTCCCTCTGTAAATCTGGAACTGCATCAGAAAGGGTATCTGGGGTGTGTGTGTGTGTGTGTGTTGTCCCCCTTATGCCAAAGCAATATGCAAACCATAAAAGTTGGCCGTTCCATACTACAAGTGAAACTGAGAAAAGACATGCTGTGGTGACCCAGAAGAGGAGTATAGCTGAAAGAAAATCATTTTAATACTGTGATGAAAACTCATAAATCCTTCACATAAAACCACACACACACTCATCTTCAACTGCTTATCCAAGATCAGGTCATAGGGGGCTGGAGCCTATCCCAGCAGTCATAGGGCATGAGGCAGGGTACACCCTGGACAGGACGCCAGTCTGTCACTGGGCCACATATAGACAAACAAACACATTCACACCCACATGCACACCTACAGATAATTTTAAAGTGTCCAGTCCACCTAACCTCCACGTCTTTGAGTGTTGGTGGAAGCCGGAGCATCCGGAGAGATACCACACAAACATGGGAAGAACATGCAAACTCCACAGGTGGGAATCCATCTCATGACCTCTTTGGTGTGAGGCAAAAGAGCTATCCACTAAGCCACCAAGTGACAAATGTAACAAGCTCATCATGTAATGATCATTTTTACTTCCAATGAGTTGAAGTTAAAGTGTAAATGTTAAATTCATATCAAGCTGGTCTGGTTATTCATTCATTCTCTGCTCTCTGTCTAACGTTTCTACCTGACATCTGCTGGCCAATCGTCAACATAGCACTTGCATGTAACAATAAAAGATGTCATGAAACAGTAAGCCACTGTTATGTATGTGTAATAATAATGGTTCATTGTGCATCTTGAAATTTTTAACGATATTTCATTTAAAGACATTAATAATATACTTGTGTTATAATGTGATTGTGCCATAATACTGTATGTAATAGAGATCTAAATTTGGAAATGCTTGTGCAATTAAGGACTGTTATGAAAATAGTTGTACAAACTGGTGGGGATTTGGGCGCTTTAAAAGTTTTAATTTAAAAACGATCATTTCAGCGGTATTATGGTGCATTTACATACAGGCAGGACGCGTCCTGAATGTCATTTTTCTGTCATTCCTGGCATATTCCTGACATTAACGTGACTTAACGGATGTGAATAGGTTTCTTAACAGTGTGTGTCGGTGTGTGATATTCATGATATTTGTGGAGCATGTTTTCAGCTGTCAAAAAATAAATAAATAAATAAAAATCTTCCACGAATGTCACGCACCACCCTCATTTTGCCTCATGTCGTGGAGTTCGCAACTGAGCATGCTGATACGTGTTGATTAGTGGTGATCCTTAATAGAGCGTGACAGCATTTGTCGTGGTTCCTGTGATGGTCCTTGGAGCCCAAACTGTCACGCGTTATGAATTGACACAAACTGTCAAGTTTTGACACGAATTGTAACACAGTGTCACATTCCACTACGAATCACTGTTTTCTGTCACGCATGCACAATTAAACCCGGCTGCACTGCATTCAGTTTCATTGCTGCAGTATGCCGAAGAGGAACAGTGATGCCAAGTGTCTTTCCACACTTCCTGTTGATGCTCCTCAGGATGCTCCTGCAGGTGTTCCACCTGCTGTTGGGCCTGATGACCAGGAGAACGAGTCTGAGCTTCCTCCAGTCTGGCTCTCTCTGTCTCCTCCTCCTCCTTTCTGCGCAACTCCATGACACAGAGCTCAACTCAGCATGAAATCACAAAGTTGTTGTTCTGCTGTGGATTCATCTGGGTGTTGAGGAGCAATATGGAGCGATGTGAACTGTTCAGCAGCTGACGGTAGGATGAATATGGGGTGTGTGTGGAGACAATTCACAACATTCCTGACAGAATGTGCTCAATATTCTTGACCATGTGTCATGGTTTGTAATAATTCACCAGCGACACGTGCCATTAATCGTAACGCATGGTAACAGCTTGTGACAGTTCCTTAGGACTCCTGACACCTCCACCCAAATGATCACATTCATGATCGGCGGCCAAGAATGTATACTTTGTGGCATTAGTGACTTGTCGCTGTTATGTGTAAAGGCAGCATTAGGCTCGAGTCTGTTCCTCTTCTTTGTTACTACCTCTCCAGTTTTGGAGAAGACTCTCTCACACAGCACAGTAGTTGATGGCATGTGAAGATAGATTTTGTCAAGCTTGTAAAGAGTTGGATAAACAGCCGCCTCCATCGTCTCCATCTCTCTTTTCCTCACGCTCTCAAACACTCACTACACAAACATTTTCTAATGTTCTCACACTCACTTTACACTTATCCCCTAACTAACCTATTCATCTTTCTCTGGATGCGTACTTAATATGTGTAAGTATGTATGTGTATGCAAGCATGTAAATCAGTATGTATAGTGTCTGAATGTCTATGTGCCAATGTGAGTGTATGATGGTTTGTTTAATTTAAAGGTAATCTGACCTAAATCTCTCTTTGGCTGTCAATCAATGAAACTATAGTAATAACACACGCTAAAACTCTCCTCCTCTCAAAAGACCCATAAAGTATAGAGTATAAAGCTCCACATGGATATTTCACACACACGTAACAGCATGGGTGTGTTTGAGCAGTACGGTCGCTTAGTGGTTAGTGCTGTTGCCTCACAGCAAGAAGTTCATAGGATCGATTCCGACCTGTGGCCATTCTGTGTGGAGTTTGCATGTTCTCCCCGTGTTTGCGTGGGTTTCCTCCGGGTACTCCGGTTTCCTCCCACATTTAAAGACATGCAGGTTAGGTGAAATGGAAACTTTAGAATTGTCCAGGTCTCCCTTGCAAAAGAGGTCTTGATCTCAATGGGACAAGCCTGTTTAAATAAAGGTTAAATTAAATAAAATTAAAAACAGAAGAAACGATAAAATGCAGATTTAGCAGGCTAACATATCACATTTGCATGGAGACAGTCTGAAGTAAATTCATCGCAAAGACAAGAGTTTGATTTATGTGAAATAACTTAACATTAACTGACAAAGAATTCCACCAATAACATGCTATAATAAGATCAAAGAGTAACTGGAAGTGTGAGCTTTTTCACATAAATGATGATTAAAAAAGGTCTGAGCAGCGTTTTGGTCCTTTTGGTCGAACCAGCCCCATTTGAATTTATTCCTGACAAACTTGAATCTCTTGCAGCCGAACAATTTTTCATCCATTTCCTTTGTGGTTTCAACATGACATGGAGTTCAAAGTAAGATCTGCAACAATGTCTCCCATTCTCTGCTGTGTGGTCGAGCGGCACCTCATTACATTATCTTGAATCAGAACGCGAGACTTAATATTTATTGCAGCGTCTCATCTGAGATGTTTCCAAACAATTTTACAAATACAGACCACAGACTAAATCCAATGCACGGCAGGAAAACAGAAATACCTTTCTTCTTCTTCTTTTGAGTTTACTGGTGGTTTGCAAACCAACACAGTGCAACACAGCCACATTGTGTTTGGATGTGGAGCATACATGGATTCTGACATATGCTATCAAAAATAACCTGGAAACATCTACCGCGTAGGTAAAAACCCAGATTTCCAGGAATTTCCAGAAAACTTTCATCACTGGTTTGACAACTCCTGCCCTGCATTCAAAGCGGTGTGACACGTCACCCATACGACTGACGCAATGAAGCATCATTTGGGGAGTTATGTGACTTTTTGCACAGTGAAGTGAGGTATCGAAGCATCTTGCAGCGACATTTCTGCTTAGAAAAACTGATAAGGTATAAAGCCATCTGGTTCGAGCATAACTTCACTATGGCACGGTATGGTACGGGTCAGAACAGTTAAGTCTGACTTGTCTTACATTTCCATCGCCAGCAGTACTGTTTGACTGGTAGACGGAGCATATAGATGTTGACATGCACGCTTTTGCGCGGCCTCGCCCTCTTCACACGGAGGCCAGAGTAACTTAACATTTTTTAAAATTTCATTTTTGTTTTGGTGGATCACGGCATTTATTTTCAATGCGTGCAGAATGCTGAAGAGTCGACTGTCATGTCAATATATTCTTAACACACCTTTACACATTCATATTAAGCAACGCAGAAATCTGAAGCAAGATATTGCCGTTATTCACTTTCCTGTCAAACATCTAGACAACTTACCAGCTGTTGAAACAGTTTCTCTGGAGGCATATAGAGTGCCATAACGTCAATAATCTGCAAATACAGAGACATTTAAATGAAAAATATTACTTCTATTCTGCATTGTATCTCAATAATCATTCTATGTGGCACAATGGTAAAACTGCTGAATGAACAGCTCCCACAGAAGAACATATTTCTTCACCTTAGCAGACCACTGTTTAGGATTACAGTCATCTGTGCCATTGCCACTATCCTCGTCCTCGTCCTCTGGGTCCTGCTGACCAGGCGGTGGTGTTGCAATCAAAACAGGAAAAATGGCCTGTAGGATGGGGTTCAACAACTTCTGCTTCAGCACCACCTTCACAACAAAGACAAAAATAATATCTATATTATAATAGCTACGTGGCCTCTGTGCTTGTGCATGTGTATGGCTCCGATCACGGAGAAACCAGAGAGTGCTGATATTTGCCATTTGGTATGCTTATATATTTTGGGTTAAGGATGAACGATGCAAAAATGGAAAGTTGATAGCACAAATATTTTTTGAGAGATTAGCTATTTTAGCTAACCAGTAAACAATGACATTGTGCTACGATGCAACATGGGAGGTCAGAGTTTTAAACATTGTTATTGCGGTTCATGTTAGTTTAACAGTGTTAGTGTTACTTAGATATGGCCCAGTCACATGGCACACGACTATTCCTGAACGAAGGGAAGAAGTAAAAAAAGTCACAATTCGTTGCGAAAAGGTGGATGAAAGAGCTTTTATCACCGAACAGTCCGCGAAGCAAGAGCACAAAAGGGACGAAAGAGGAACTTAACAAAACCGAAGCTCACGATGTCGATGCTTTAACGAAACGCGCCTGGAGCCACAGCTGGAGCAGTGTGCGTCTGCATCTCTGCATTCCAGGACTCGGCGCTGGTACGAAGCTCATAGCACCTGAGTCCTGGAGAAACTGCAAACAGAAGCTATGGAGATCTGTGTGCACATCGGTGGACCACCTGCTCTGGTTCCTCGTCCAGAACAAAAGAGGGATCATCTCCATCATTATCAGAATCCACACTGTCGACACACTGCACGCTCCGCCTTGCTCCAATTAAAAAAAAAGTGTGCTGTGGTCACTGCTATATCACAGTATTATATTCTAAGCCATATATATTGATTTATAAAGATGATTGAATATATCAGAGCAGTAAATTAATCGGTGCGTGTGAACGCGCGCATTGACTCACATGTGCGGTTATTTCACCAGTTGATCACTGATCCACAATGTGAATTCTTCCTTCCAGAACAGCTCTTTATATCATCATTTTGATTCATCTACCTGTTGCCACATGTACAGAAGGACTGGATTGTCATTCCTACACTCATTGTTATATTTAATACAAAATAATAAGCGCACGCAGCAGCTCCTGTTGCCGCTGATGCTGCATTCAAGGACCGTCGGAAATTACACAATTTTTTTGTTGTTTCAAATTCAACAGTTGCTTGTGGCAAAATAATTAATTATATCCACACAAAAGATTAATTCTGGCCTATGTAAGGTGCCTGAGCCCATTGAAGCTGCTCCCCCCAAACAATCCAAGCAAGCAGGCTGAGTTTGCCCTGTAATTTCCGACGGTACATGAAGCAGCAGCAGCCTCAGCGCTCACAAACGGGCTTCTGCACTGTCTGAAAACATTCAGCTGCTCCAACGAAGTCAAATTAAACAATAACGGTACAAAAACTACACAAACGATTAAAATACATCAAGAATGACAGCAAAATGAGACACAGACGAATTGAGGTTTTTGTTGCCCTTCGTTCAAATTTTTCAACACTTTAAAAATCCTGACGTAGCGCCAGCTGCAGGAACGAAGCTGCGCGAAGGTTAAACGATGCCAACGACAGTCAACGAAAGTCCAGATTTCTTGTTTCGTCAGGGCTTCGTCACCCTTTGTTAAGTGCCGTGTGACTGGGCCTCAACTTGGTAATCAGCTTACTTAAGTGTCATGTTGTTGTTACCATGACTGACTTAAGGTTCATGTTGAATGCTGCCAAAACAGAACATTGATACGACTAGTATTTTTGGAGAAACAATGAATATTAGCTAACATTGTTAATTACATTCTGAACTAACATGCCATTCCAGCAGGGGGTGGTAAATCATCTTTATATTAAAAGTGTGAGTGTGTGTGTGCATTCAATGCAAGTACATAATATAACTGTAAATACCTTACACTTATTTACATTGTGGTCCATTTAAAATTCAAATGACAAAACAGAAGTAAAAATAAAATAATGATAATAGAGTGTATATGACAACAAGAACCTAAACAATTTATAAATACATTAAGACAGTAAATTAAAATTTAAAAAAAGTAGAGAAGCTTGAATCTTCGACTGGACTGGGTTGCTCGATGCAAGGACGTTTCGCTTCAAATCGCAGAAGCTTCCTCAGCTAAAATTCTTGCTCTGGAAGTCTGACTTCTGTCTGACTCTTGTAGAGAAGAATAAAACAGAAGCCAACAAAAGCTGGAGTTTTAAACCTAACCAGACCCGTCCTACTGAGAGGCAGACTGCTATAGGCTAGTGACTAAACAATAGCTCTAATTAGCAACTATTGTGCTCTAGTTAGCACACCTAATGACAGGACAGCTGTCCCTCTAATGATGGATGGATGCCTTTCTGATGGCTCCCTTGATGACGTGAATGACTCATTACCATGAACAAAAGACTGAAACTCCTTTGACCTGAGTACCCCATTGTCTCAAACCATTTCTTCTCTCTGGCTAAGAGAGGGCGCCAGTGGACCTCAGTCTGCAGTTCATCTCCACCTAAAAGACAGTAACCACACGTTTGAGGACAAGGAAGTTAAAATATTAGCCAGAGAGAAGAAATGGTTTGAGAGAGGGGTCAAGGAGGCATTCTTTGTGAAACGTTTGAAACCCAGCCTTAACCGGGGAGGGGGTCTGAGACACACTTTATCCCTGTTTACAATGGGGTACTCAGGTCAAAGGAGTTTCAGTCTTTGTTCATGGTAATGAGTCATTCACGTCATCAAGGGAGCCATCAGAAAGGCATCCATCCCATCATTAGAGGGACAGCTGTCCTGTCATTAGGTGTGCTAACTAGAGCACAATAGTTGCTAATTAGAGCTATTGTTTAGTCACTAGCCTATAGCAGTCTGCCTCTCAGTAGGAGGGGGTCTGGTTAGGTTTAAAACTCCATCTTTTGTTGGCTTCTGTTTTATTCTTCTCTACAAGAGTCAGACAGAAGTCAGACTTCCAGAGCAAGAATTTTAGCTGAGGAAGCTTCTACGATTTGAAGCGAAACGTCCTCGCGTCAAGCAACCCAGTCCAGTCGAAGATTCAAGCTTCTCTACTATGGAAACCACCTGGACAACTGAGAGCCTACACAGAAATATTTTAAAAAAATTACACAATTAACAGGAAATAAAAGGGCTGAGTTCCTCTTCTAAACATTATTGAGGTCTAAGGTTCTAAAAACATTCTGGACTCACACGCCATTCCAACTCATTATACAAGCTTTGCTTAATTTATTACCACCCTTGAAAAATGTCAGCTACCTATTTTATAAACACTACCCAATCTGGAGCCCGTAGGCAACAAGCTAGTTTAACTTAATTCAGATCAATTCAGCCAGCCGGACACTGCATGGTGATAAGACAGGAAAACATGTTACTACAGGACGGTGCCAAAGCACGAAGCGCTGCCGTAGGCATTTTGTAACTGCAATAAGATTCTGCATATTAACTAATTGGGGGTCATACTGCTCAACTTCAAGCATGATCTAAACTTCTGTGATGAGATCTGTGTTGTTTTTTTAATCACGAGTCACATCAGTTAGTGCTTTCAGGATACACACAGAACTTAATTTATAGTACCTGATGGGTTATTTTACCTTGCTTTTCAGCTTGATGAGGAAGACGATGCAGGAGAGAGCTTTCACTCGCAGAGAGTCACTCAATGTGGTATCAGTGCCAACCTGACTCAAACACACACACACACACACACACAAAATACACATCATGACATCACACTTCAGAAAGAAACAATGTTAACCTCAGACACTTTGATCTTAAAAGTCAGTTTCACAACTCTAAAAATGAGAATAAAGATGTTCTGCTCTCACCTCCAAGAAGAAATGGACAATCTCAGCAACATAAGGAACTATTATAGACACTTCACTCTCCATCAGTTCATTAAAAACCTCCATAGCCTCAGTGGCTTGGTCCTATGTAGAAACAAGCAACCCAATCAGTTTATTTTTTAATCCACTCCATCAAATACAAAATTGTAATCTCACCAGAAGCTATTGATAAGATTAAGTTACTTAAATCACATGTACCTGACTGGCCTTAATGAGGTGTTTCAGAGCAACAATGAGACTTGAGATGAGAGAACGCATCTGATTCTGCAAAGGAAAGTAATTGCGATCTACTTAAAATGTTTTGAATCATTAAAATATGTTCAAACATGTTCTACACTTGTCTGGTTTTCTTAAAATTAATATTAACTTTTTACTGTGAGCTGTCAAAAGGAATAGTGCCTCACCATCTCCTCTGAGCCGGTGTAGGCGGTTATGGCCGTCAGGGTGAGGATACAGTAGTACAATGCTGCTGGGTTGTTGTGGTCTTGCAGCACAGCACCAAACAGCTGCAGCAGCTGGGAGTAGTACGGCTGGAATGCTTCAGGGTTGGACTCCACTACCTTGTTCAGCAGCAGGAGGCCAACCTGGGACAAAGCACAGATTCCAAAAATGAATCAGCCACTACATTTTCATTCACAGTGCATGAAGTGCCATTCCACAGCAGAATGTTCAGCCAAATTTCCCAAGGTCTGAGCACAAATGTGGCAAGAATACACCAAGTTTTGGGATCATGACATCATACTTCCTCGTAGGCCCACAGCGTACTCTCCACTATGGTGCAGTTCAGTGCAGCTGCAACGGCGAGGACAGCGTACAACCTTCTTTCTCTGCAGTGCTTTCTCACAAAGAAAATCCACTGGGTGCATTGCCTTCCGTGTGTCACAAGTCCAGATCACACACCCACGCTCACATGCCCAGATCACAGCGCCATGTCCACATGCAAATGCATGCACTCACTTCCAGACATCTCTCTCGGCTTGAACCTGATTGAGTTTGGATGCATGTGTGCCGGATTTGAATGCTACCCAGCTAGAAAGCAATCCAGATTGAATCTAGCTCAAGCCGACTTGGAAACCCAAGTCTGAACAGGACTTTATTTCTTTATGAGCTGGTATTCCCCGTCCCCCAATAATCCAGCAAATAAGTGAATTTTGATATTTATAGATGCTGTAAGATAAAGTGTAAATCCTTGTCAATGTTTGGCTGGAGGTTGTAGACTCTTTCTCACACACATACACACCATTTAATTTTCTGTACCTGTCTATCGTGAGGATTGCTGCTCTTGGTGGATTCATTGAGGAGCTGCAGCAGTGCTGGCCAGTGGTCTGGTGTCTCATGTCTGACCATCACTGCAGTAAGTTGGGAGATTGAATGCTGCACTGTGTGTCTACAACAAAGATACATAAATATCAGATTGACATAACCAGGGATTAAAGTGTATACATATATATATACATACATATATATATATACATACACACACACACACACACACAGAAATTTTTTTTTCACAGCCAACTCCAATAGTTCACCATCTACCTTTTTATAGGAACCCTTCTGCAATAGCGTCCTAGAGTTTAAGTTAAAACAAGGTGGCAATAGCAAATAAAACTGCAAATTGTTCTTCTGCTGAACAAGATTATATTTCACTCACTAACCACTGCTGCATCATATTATAGAAAGACTTTAACCTCCACATTATTTAAATACTTCAGGATAAAACACATTTATTTATTTATTTATATTATATATTTATATATATATATATATATATATATATATATATATATACACACACACACACACACACACACACACATATATATACACGAGGTCTATTAGAAAAGTATCCAACCTTATTTTTTTCACAAACCATATGGATTTGAATCATGTGTGACTGTGTCAGACAAGCTTGAACCCTCGTGCGCATGCGTGAGTTTTTCCACGCCTGTCGGTTGCGTCATTCACCTGTGAGCAGGCTTTGAGTGAGGAGTGGTCCACCCCCTCGACGGATTTTCATTGTCAGGAAATGGCGGAATGATTTGGGCTTTTTTTCCATCAGAATTTTTTCAGAAACTGTTAGAGACTGGCAGCTGGAAACCATTCAAAAAATTTATCTGGCTTTCGGTGAAAATTTTACGGGCTTCACAGAGAATAAGGACTGTTACTACAGCTTTAAGGACGGCTTTAAGGACACTCGGCGTGCCGCGCTCCGTGCCGCCATCGAGAGCCACAAACCACCGGATCATTTCTAAACGGATGGCTCTGTGGAGCCGGGACCATCGTGTGCACTTTCTCTGGTTATCACAAGAGCTGGACATCAACCATTTTCCGGCAGATTTCACTTTTAACAAGAGATTTTGTCATGGAAAGCCGAGCGGAGGCTTCGCGCGTCACGACCGATTTGCTGATGGAGCAAGACAAAGGAACACCTCCGTTTTGGTCTCACAGGACGGCTTTGAGATGGCGTTCAGACAGCTGTCGGTGTTTTTTTCCATCGAGTGATTATCCGAGAAATTGTGAATGTGCCTGGACATGCCAGAACATGTCCCGTGAGGCTTCATCATGGCATTGCTTTGCGCCATGCAGCACCGCTGCAACGTGCGAAGCCTCCGCTCCTCTTTCCATGACAAAAACTCTCGTAACAGTGGAATGTGCCGTTCATTTCCAAACTGGACACTGTGTTTTATCCGGGAAGTTGTCGGACTAGCACAGGAATTGTGAAAAGACGTGGACATCAGCACTTTTTCGGCACATTGAGACAGATGTGCGGAGGAATTCCGCGCGTCGCGGCGGTGCCGCATGGCGCAAAGCAACACCGTGATGAAGCCTCACAGGACATGTTCTGGCACATCCACAATTTCTCGGATAATCACTCGATGGAAAAACTACCAACAGCTGTCTGAACGCCATCTCAAAGCTGTCCTGTGAGACCAAAACGGAGGTGTTCCTTTGTCTCGTTGCATCAGCAAATCGGTCGTGACGCGCGAAGCCTCCGCTCGGCTTTCCATGACAAAATCTCTTGTTAAAAGTGAAATCTGCTGGAAAATGGTTGATGTCCAGCTCTTGTGATAACCAGAGAAAGTGCACACGACGGTCCAGCTCCACAGAGCCATCCGTTTAGAAATGATCCGGTGGTTTGTGGCTCTCGATGGCGGCACGGAGTGCGGCGCGCCGAGAGTCCTTAAAGCCGTCCTTAAAGCTGTAATAACAGTCCTTATTCTCTGTGAAGCCCGTAAAATTTTCACCGAAAGCCAGATAAATTTTTCGAATGGTTTCCAGCTGCCAGTCTCTAACAGTTTCTGAAAAAATTCTGATGGAAAAAAAGCCCAAATCATTCCGCCATTTCATGACAATGAAAATCCGCCGAGGGGGCTGGACCACTCCTCACTCAAAGCCTGCTCACAGGCGAATGACGCAACCGACAGCCGTAGAAAAACTCACGCATGCGCACAAGGGTTCAAGCTTGTCTGACGCAATCACACGTGATTCAAATCCATATGTTTTTTGAAAAAAATAAGGTTGGATACTTTTCTAATAGACCTCATACACATATGTACATATATATATATATATACATATATATATATACATATGTACACATATATATATACATATGTACACATATATATATACATATGTACACATATATATACATATGTACACATATATATATATATATATATATATATATATATGTACACATATATATATATATATATATACACTCAACAAAAATATAAACGCAACACTTTTGGTTTTGCTCCCATTTTGTATGAGATGAACTCAAACATCTAAAACTTTTTCCACATACACAATATCACCATTTCCCTCAAATATTGTTCACAAACCAGTCTAAATCTGTGATAGTGAGCACTTCTCCTTTGCTGAGATAATCCATCCCACCTCACAGATGTGCCATACCAAGATGCTGATCAGACACCATGATTAGTGCACAGGTGTGCCTTAGACTGTCCACAATAAAAGGCCACTCTGAAAGGTGCAGTTTTGTTTTATTGGGGGGGGGATACCAGTCAGTATCTGGTGTGACCACCATTTGCCTCATGCAGTGCAACACATCTCCTTCGCATAGAGTTGATCAGGTTGTCAATTGTGGCCTGTGGAATGTTGGTCCACTACTCTTCAATGGCTGTGCGAAGTTGCTGGATATTGGCAGGAACTGGTACACGCTGTCGTATACACCAGTCCAGAGCATCCCAAACATGCTCAATGGGTGACATGTCCGGTGAGTATGCCGGCCATGCAAGAACTGGGACATTTTCAGCTTCCAAGAATTGTGTACCGATCCTTGCAACATGGGGCCGTGGATTATCCTGCTGCAACATGAGGTGATGTTCTTGGATGTATGGCACAACAATGGGCCTCAGGATCTCGTCACGGTATCTCTGTGCATTCAAAATGCCATCAATAAAATGCACCTGTGTTCTTCGTCCATAACAGACGCCTGCCCATACCATAACCCCACCGCCACCATGGGCCACTCGATCCACAACATTGACATCAGAAAACCGCTCACCCACACGACGCCACACACGCTGTCTGCCATCTGCCTTGAACAGTGTGAACTGGGATTCATCTGTGAAGAGAACACCTCTCCAATGTGCCAAACGCCAGCGAATGTGAGCATTTGCCCACTCAAGTCGGTTACGACAACGAACTGGAGTCAGGTCGAAACCCCGATGAGGACAACGAGCATGCAGATGAGCTTCCCTGAGACGGTTTCTGACAGTTTGTGCAGAATTTCTTTGGTTATGCAAACCGATTGTTTCAGCAGCTGTCCGAGTGGCTGCTCTCAGACGATCTTGGAGGTGAACATGCTGGATGTGGAGGTCCTGGCCTGGTGTGGTTACAAGTGGTCTGCGGTTGTGAGGCTGGTTGGATGTACTGCCAAATTCTCTGAAACGCCTTTGGAGACGGCTTATGGTAGAAAAATGAACATTCAATACACGAGCAACAGCTCTGGTTGACATTCCTGCTGTCAGCATGCCAATTGCACGCTCCCTCAAATCTTGCGACATCTGTGGCATTGTGCTGTGTGATAAAACTGCACCTTTCAGAGTGGCCTTTTATTGTGAGCAGTCTAAGGCACACCTGTGCACTAATCATGGTGTCTAATCAGCATCTTGATATGGCACACCTGTGAGGTGGGATGGATTATCTCAGCAAAGGAGAAGTGTTCACTATCACAGATTTAGACTGGTTTGTGAACAATATTTGAGGGAAATGGTGATATTGTGTATGTGGAAAACGTTTAGATCTTTGAGTTCATCTCATACAAAATGGGAGCAAAACCAAAGTGTTGCGTTTATATTTTTGTTGAGTGTATATATATATATATATATATATATATATATATATATATATATATATATATATACACACACACACACACACACACACAGGAAAATAAGTATTTGAACACCCTGCGGTTTTGCAAGTTCTCCCACTTAGACATCATGGAGGGGTCTGAAATTTTCATCTTAGGTGCATGTCCACTGTGAGAGACATAATCTAAAAAAAAAAAAAAATCTGGAAATCACAATGTATGATTTTTTTTTAAATAATTTATTTGTATGTTACTGCTTCAAATAAATATTTGAACACCTACCAACCAGCAAGAATTCTGGCTCACACAGACCTGTTAATTTTTCTTTAAGAAGCCCTCTTATTCTGCACTCTTTACTTGTATTAATTGCACCTGTTTGAACTTACCTGTAAAAAAAACAGCTGTTCACACACTCAGTCAATCACACTACAACCTGTCCACAATAGCAAGACCAAAAAGCTATCTAAGGACACCAGGGACAAAACTGTAGACCTGCACAAGGCTGGGATGGACTACAGGACAACAGGCAAGCAGCTTGGTAGAAGACAACAACTGTTATGATTATTTATTAGAAAGTGGAAGAAACACAAGATGACTGTCAATCTCCCTCGGTCTGGGATACCATGCAAGATCTCACTTTGTGGGGTAAGGATGATTCTGAGAAAGCTCAGAACTACACAGGAGGACCTGGTCAATGACCTGAAGAGATCTGGGACCACAGTCACAAAGATTACATTAGTAACACATGATGCTGTCATGGTTTAAAATCCTGCAGGGCAGCAAGGTCCCCCTGCTCAAGCCAGCACATGTCCAGGCCCGTTTGAAGTTCACCAGTGACCATCTGGATGATCCAGAGGAGGCATGGGAGAAGGTGATGTGGTCAGATGAGACCAGAATAGAGCTTTTTGGAAACAACTCCACTTACCATGTTTAGAGGATGAGAACAACCCCAAGAAAACCATCCCAACCGTGAAGCATGGGGGTAGAAACATCATACTCTGGGGGTGCTCTTCTGCAAAGGGGACAGGCTGACTGCACCGTATTGAAGGGAGGATGGATGGGGTCATGTATTGTGAGATTTTAGCAAACAACCTCCTTCCCTCAGTAAGATCATTAAAGATGGGTCACGGCTGAGTCTTCCAGCATGACAATAACCCCAAACACACAGCCAGGGCAACTAAGGAGGGGCTCCGTAAGAAGCATTTCAAGGTCCTGGAGTGGCCTGGCCAGTCTCCAGACCTGAACTCAATAGAAAATGTTTGGAGGGAGCTGAAACTCCAAACCTGAAAGATTTGGAGAAGATCTGTATGGAGGAGTGGACCAAAATCCCTGCTGCAGTGTGGGAAAACTTGGTCAAGAACTACAGGAAACGTTTGACCTCTGTAATTGCAAACAAAGGCTTCTCCTCTTCTTCTTCTTTTCCTAAGCCTGTATTCCCGCTTTTGCAGGGTCGGCTGCCTTGGTCTTTGTCCTCCAGGTTTTCCTGTCCTGGGCCTCCTCCGGTCTCACTCCGAAGTGGGTCATATCTTCCTTGATGCAGTCCATCCATCTCTTACGAGGTTGTCCTCGGGGTCTCCTTCCCAGTATGCTTGCTTCCCATACCTTCTTTACTGGGTTCTCCTCTTCCATCCTGGCTACATGGCCATACCACCTTAGCCGTATCTCTCTAACCTTCTTATTTATGGTGTTTATTTGTAGCTCTCTTCTGATGTCTTCACTCCTCTCTCGATCTCTCAATGTTACTCCCTTGATTCTCCTAAGCATTCTCATCTCAGCTGACTCTAGGATTCTCTCTTCCTTTTTTCCCATGGTCCAGACCTCCGCTCCATACAGTAGTGCTGGTCTTATGATGGTGTTGTACAGTTTGACCTTCAGTCTTCTTGGCATCCTTTTGTTGTTGACTCAGGACAACTCTCTCCACTTGGCCCAAGCTGCTGACACTCTTGATCTGATTGTACATTTGGTTCCTCCATTCTCTGGTATTGTTACTCCCAGGTACTTAATCTCCCTGACCTGCTTCAGGGTTATGTTGTTTCTGTCTCTGATGTTCACCTTCACATCTCTCCTGCTGCTTGCCATGACCTCTGTCTTTCCGGTGTGCACCTTCAGGCCCATCCTTTCCATACCGATCTGCCACTTCAACCACCTCCTCTGGAGCTCTATCTCATTTTTGGCAATTACGGCCAGATCGTCAGCGAACAGCAGCTCCCAGGGCAAGCCAGTTTTAAATTCTTCACTTATCACATCCAGTATGATAATAAACAGAAATGGGCTTAGTCCTCAGTCCTTCCATATTTGGTCCTAACTACTGTTCTTGCCCCACGGTAGGTTGTCATCACCATTTGTACCAGTTTCTCCGGGACCTGTCATTTTCTGAGGCACCAATATACCAGCTCCCTGGGGACCCGGTCATAGGCTTTTTCCAGGTCCACAAAGGTATAGAAGAGCTCTTTGTTCGCTTCTAGATGTTTTTCCTGCAGCTGCTTGATGATTAAAAACTGCATCTGTGGTCCCTTTTCCTGGGCTAAAGCCAAATTGCATGTCATCTATGTTTATTAGCATGCAGAGTCTTCTATCTACAATCTTCTCCAGAATCTTCATTACTTGCTCTAGCAGCTTGATGCCTCTGTAGTTTCCATAGTCTAGAGGATCTCCCTTTCTCTTATAGATTGTGACCAATTCACTGAGCTCCCAGTCTGATGGCATTTCTTCTTCAGACCAAACTTTCTGAAGTAATGACGTCACCATTTTCACCCCATCTTCTCCTAGGTGTTTAAGTAGGTCAATGGGTAGTCCCGAGCACCCTGCAGCCTTGCCATTTTTCATCTTCTTTATGGCCTCTCTTACTTCTTTGTGTGATATCTCCTGCAGGGCCTTCTATGGGTGGGCATTCTTCGAGCTGCTCTCTCTCATTTTCAACATTCAGCAGGTTGTTGAAGTACTCTCTCCACCTCTCCTTAATTTTCTCCTCATTTGTTAGTAGCACGCCGTCTTTATTCTTGATGCCTGCAACTTTTCAAACGTCTTGTCTAGTTCTAGCCCGTTGTTTTGCCACCTTGTATATCTTCTCACTCTCCTTTGTTTCCAAGTTGTCATTTCCACACTTCCTTCTTTGCTTTTGCTACTGCTCTCTTTGCTTCTCTCTTCGCCTCCTTGTAGGCAAACAAAGGCTACTGTACCAAATATTAACATTGATTTTCACAGGTGTTCAAATACTTATTTGCAGCAGTAACATACAAAATAAATTAAAAAAAGTCATACATTGTGATTTCCGGATTTTTTTTTTTTTAGATTATGTCTCTCACAGTGGACATGCACCTAAGATGAAAATTTTAGACCCCTCCATGATTTCAAAGTGGAAGAACATACACACACACACACATACATACATACATACACATACATACACATACATACATACACACATACATATACATACACATACATACACATACACATAAACC